>NW_020955670.1:300288-366179 GCF_003031625.1 Empidonax traillii | reverse complement strand
ATCAGTTTTATTTCTTGCAGAACTACATATGTAAAGAAGCTTACTGTGTACAAAGGTCTCATCTCATACCTTTTATACCTGCTTGAAACCATCCTGGAGGAGTCCTAAAAGAAACAAAAAGGAAAAACTAATTAATATTTTTCTTATATTAATACTGCCAAAATACTTCACTGCTCCATAGAAAACTAAGTCTACAGTTAAGAGCAGTGCAATGCTGCTGTAAAACTCAGTTTTGCCATCAGGCATAGACAATACTGGGATTATTGTCACTATGTTACTGCTTCTGAACATCAGCTAAGAGGCCTTAAATGTCTGCCTCTGGTTAGTTACATCTGAAAACTGCATACATTTACTCCATCCCCCTGCACGCACAACAGCACACAACCTGCCACCAGTATGGCTTCACTACCACTAACTAGTACAGAAACACTTGTGCACTTTGATAGCTCCTCTTCTACTTGTCCAAGAGAGCAAAACTGTTCCAATTTCTCAGCACCACTGCTGTCCTTCTGGATGGGAACAAAAACTGAAGCTGGCGAGTAGAAAAATTTAAACATGTTTCAACTGCTCAGATTTGACAGAGTCAAGTCAACAAATATATTTTAGGATGTTGTAAGAAGAAGAGGAACCAATTATTTTATTACTCATAAACCAAACATCCCCCAGCAAATAATACGTAAAAAATCTGGAAAGAATATTTAAGGAGTTAATGAACTGAACAACTGCCTTTATCAGAAAAAAATAAAAGCAAAGTATAAAATTCTGTCTATCTAGGACACTAACTGCACGCAAAGAAATAAATGAGTTCTCAAAACAAGATGCAAGAGAAATTCCATCCACTCTCAAAATTCTACAGGACATTACACTGCCTTCACTGATCAGCACATCAGTGAATCTGTAAGTAAATAAACGAGGTAAAAATTAGGATACAAAGAGTATTATTTTACTATAAAAAATGGAATTGACAAAAGTATTTGTATTACAAAAAAAAAAAAACTTGATGTGAAAGTGCATTTTATTTAATACAGTATTTTCAACTTCTGCCATATGTGCTACACTTTCACTAATATAAACAGAAGAACAAAATTCAACAAAGCTAAAATTCAACAAAGCTATTTAAAGAAACCCGCAAAGTGGTGCAAAATTGCTGTTTTAACACTGATAACCATTTTATCGTTGTTGACAGCATCTGAAAAGTAGTAATCCACAGCTGTAAAACAGTAACCTAAATTTACCTCTAAAAGGGCAAGAAAATATAATTTTAAATGGTACTATTGCTATTTTTCAAGTTTACTAAGGGTACGTTATCTCTGAAAGGTCATGGCATCAGGCAGAGATTTCTGAGGTTTGGAGGGAAGAGAATGTCACTCCTTTCTTCAGAAAGGATTATCCAGGAAACTACAGGACAGTCCTTAGCTCAGTCCCTGAGTAGGTAATGGATCAAATCCTCAAGGACAGGAAGGTGAAATCAGCATGAATATATGAAGGGGAAATCATGCTTGACTGACCTCACAGCCTTCTATGACAGGACGGCTTGGTGAATGAAAGAAGAGCAGATAATGTTTATCTTGATTTTAGCAAAACTTTCAACACCTTCCCACATAATGTACATACAGGCAAACTGCTGGAATAAGGATCAGATAAGTAGACTGGGAGGTGCAATGAAAAGTGACTTTACTGCACCCAAAGCGTGATAAACAGCAGCATTAAGTCCAGCTGGGTGCCAGTCTTTAAAGGGGCTGATACAGGGGCCAATACTGTTTAACGACTTCATTAATGACCTGAATGATGGGACAAAGTACATCCCCAGCAAGTTTGCACACTACACAGAACTTGGATGAGAGGTTAACAGTATGTCAGGTGGCTGTGTTACCATGAAGAGGGACACTGATAGGTTAGAAAACGGGCTTACAGAGACTCCATGAAGTTCAAAAAAAGGAAAATGCAAAGTCCAGGGGCTTAGGAGGAATAATCCCAAGCACAAGTACCTGCTGTGGACTGATTGGAGACCTGCTGTGCAAAAAAAAACCTGGTGGACACCAAGTTGGACACAAGCCACCACTGTGCCCTTGCAGTAAAGAAGACCAATGGCACCCTCAGGATGCACTGCCAGCGTGTTGAGTGACAGCATCCAAAAGAGAGCAACGAAGATAGAGAAGGGTCTAGAGAGGAAGCCATAAGAGGAGCAAGTGAGGTCACTTGGCTTGTTCAGCCTGAAGGAGACCAAGGGGAGACCTCGCTGCAGTCTTCAACATCCCCATAATGGGAAGAAGAGGGACAGACACTGATCTCCTCTGTGGTGACAGAACCCAAGACCTGAAGTTGTGTCAGGGGACGTTTAGGTTGGATATTAGGAAAAGGTTTTTCACCCAGAGGGTGGCTGGGTACCAGAACAGGCTCCACAGGGCAGTGGTCACAGCACCAAGCCTGACCAAGTTCAAGAAGTTGTTTGGACAACGCTCTCAGGCACATGCTGTGATCCTTGGGGTTTCCTGTGCAGGAACAGAATTTGGACTTGATGATTCTCGTAGATCCCTTCCAGCTCAGGATATTCTATCATTCCCCTCTGCTCTGCCCTAGTGAGACCACAGCTGGTGTGCTTGGGCCAGTTCTGGGCTTCTCAGTAAGAGAAAGATATACTGGAGAGACTCCAGCAAATGGTCACACACATGATTAAAAGTTTGGAGCATCTGACACATGAGGAAAAGCTGAAAGCTCTGAAAATGTCTAGTCTGGGGAAGAGAATGCTCAAGAGGTATCTTGCCAATTTGTATAAACATTCCATGGGGTAAGAAGATCAAGATGTTTCTATCCATGGAGATAATAAAAACCCAACTATCTACACTCCTGGGCAATTTCCTATAATTGATCCTGCTTTGTCTGCAGGGCTTGGACTAGAGACTTCCCAAGATCCCTTAGAGCATTAATTATTTTTAGCTTTATGACAGTCAGCAATGACTGACAAGGTGATTTGACTCTGATGTATGTGATTGTTTCATCTAATACATTAAGATTTATGTTCACTGTATATGAAATTGAAATGGCACGTCAGTAATATCAGACACAGGTCTCGGTGGTGATGGTCTCAGAAATGTCCCATCAGCCATGGGCAAGTGGTTCAATTCCCTTTTTCAGCTTGGATGGAGGGAGTTACATAGATTACTGGGTCAAAATTTTGCCTGTCTGCAGAAACAATAAAGTGTGAACTCTGGGTTCTAAGCTTCCTCAGCTCTTATGTTTTTCACAGCTTTTCCAAGAAAATGCTGAGGCCATAGAGGTTATGGTTATGCTTCCTAGTGAACATAAGCCTCCATTTACAGTGAAAGGCAGAAATTGCATGTGACACTGCAGTCCAGCGAAGCACACATACCCTTGTACAAAGAAATCCTTCGATCTTGGGTGCTTGTTTTGTACTCTAGATGTCAAAGTGATTCAATGAATGCACCATATAACCCCAAATTCATATGATTTTTTCATACAAATTTGCAAATATAAGCTGTAAAGAAATTTATACACATAGACTTGTACATTTAACTCAACAGGACGCTTAAAAGTTTGGCAGTACTACTCAAAAAACCAGTTCTTCAGAAAAAGCTGGGAAAGCAAACAAATGCTCAGAGGCAAAGTGCATGGCAAATACACTCATTTGCTACAAATTACAGCTGTTAAAACAAAAAACTCCCCAAACCTTTAACCAATTAACTAGCCCTTTGTAACAGATGTTTCTACAAGTATTAGTGGGTTTTATTTTTGTAGCTAAAACTAACTACAAACAAGAGTTAAAAACCCAGATCTGATGCATACAAAATAAATTCTTCTGACCACCAAATTAATACCGCAGATTTGGTAGATTATGACTTTTATCACTTTGAAATCTCTAATGTAAATGCAAACCAATCATTCTTTCAGGTGATGATGCAAGCACTAGGAAAATATATTATTTATCTCTTCTCTCATTTTATGAAATTTATTTTGTGCGCCTTATTTGTCTGAAAGCTGCTGGCAACATGAATATATGTAGTTACACTGTAAACAGCATTATGTGTCCATTAATCAAAAAATAATCTAATCTTTCAAATTATGCAAAAGATCTTAGAATGAGGCAAACATCTATAATTTGGGCTCATCTTCATCATCACTTTCGCAGAAGAGAAGGTTGGCAGAAAGTGAATAATGGAAAGGAGAAAAGAAGGACATCCCTGTTCTGCAAAAAATTAACCTAAAATCAGATGATTAGTCTTGTATATAAATACTGATTTACAAATCTTGTTTATATTCTTTAATATTTTTTAACTCTGTCTTTTAACCCATGTTTAAAATATCTAGTCATTACTATAGAAAATAATGATTTGTCATGAGAAATGAAGAGATCAGTTTATTTGACTTCCCTGTAAAACAGAATTCTTTTTACTGTCTGTGGAAATCCTGAACAGAAAAACAAACAATAAAGAAGTAATCCACAACAATTATGCTAACGGTTTCTTTCATACTGGTGAAAAAATATTGCTGCCAAAGACATCCACTAACATTTGTTCTTCATCCAAGGCTGAAACCAAACACTCATTTCAATGCACTATTCCAAACACAGCTTTAAAATTATTTTTACTTCTTGCACATATCTCAGGCAGTTTGCATTACCTTTTAACAGTATATACTTTGCTATTCATCTAATTATTATGTTCAAAAACACTGCAGACTGGCATACATCAGCAGTGTTCCCGATAACTGGTCATGTACCTTCCCATCATGTGCACAAAAGTGACTGTGCGGACCAGCATTAATGCAGGTGTGATCTGTGTGAAAATAACTAAGGAAAAAGCAAAGATTTCTTTCACTGCACACGAGCTCCTTCACGTGATTCACTGCAAACACTAATACAAAGACACACGTACCTGTTGCACAAGAGAAGGTGTAAAGGCAGAAAAGGCAGCTGAGATCATTTCAATTAATGCAACCATTTACAGCCAATTAAATTTATGTCAAACAAGGATGCAAGGAACTTGGCTAATTCCCCTCTTTGCTCCTGGCTCATCTTGGTATTTCATCTGGCCAACAAGGAGATTACATAAACAAGTTGGTCATCAGGCTTTAAATAAATAGAGTTGTCTGTGTTTACAAGTGTCTGACAAAGATTTCCAGATGTTAAACCAACCCTACCATTACTAATTTGCTAGTTAAAATGCACTAACATTGTTTTTAAACAAGTACAAGCTCTGGAGTCAGCTGGACTATCAAAACAGTTCAGTGGAATCCCCTGAAACACTACTTAGAACTTTGGAAACAATTAAAGATAATACCTTGGATCAAATCAGGCTGGTAGGGCACGTTGGTATATATACTGGCATGTAGAATATGTGCACTGTTTTGAAATTCGACCATACGCTAGTGCAAATTATCACTACAAAATGATATTCCTGCAACATGCAGAGTTAAATTTTTACTGAAATCAGGCCATCAAAACAATTTTTTTTTTTTAATGTAACTCAAATATGGGCTTCCTACGAAGTTTCCTACATGTTCTTCAAGAACATGTTCTTCAAGCAAATACAACTTCACTACGTGGAGGAAGGAGGTCTGTTTGCTAGGGTTTCTTGCCTTTTTACATATCAAGGCACATGTAGATTCTGTCCACATCCAGCAAATCAAGTTAATTCTAATTCCTTCCTAAGTCGTATCTTGATTAACTACAGCTACTTCTCATATTCAGTGCAACTTTGTGTTGAGATGTGTTTGGAAATGGCAACTGCATATCTTCTGCAACACAGACAAAGCTTCGTTCAGATATAAAAGTGAAACAACATCTGAATGCTTAACAACTGAAATAACTGCAGGTGTGAAAAGCAGCAGAAAGGAGATGAAATACCTTTCTTCTCCCTCCCATCAAAATTCCCCAAAAGCAAATGTCTCTTGGGACTCAATTTACCTTCCACTCCTGTATCACAGAATATGCTGAGTTGGAAGGGACCTGGCAGAATCTTGGCCTGGCACAGGACATCCCAAGAATCACATCATGTGCCTGAGAGCATTGTCAAAATGATTATTGAACTCTGCCAGGCTTGGTGCTGTGACAACTGCCGTGGGGAGCCTCTTCCAATGCTTAACCACCCTCTGGGTGAAAAACGTTCTCCTAATATCCAACCCAAACCTCTCCTGACGCAGCTTCATGCTGTTTCCTCAGGTCATGTCACTGGTCACAAGAAGGAAGAGATCAGTACCTGCCCTTCCTCTTCCCCCAGTGAGGATGCTGTAGACTGTGATTAGGTCTCCCCTCAGTCTCCTCTTCTGCAAGCTGAACAGACCAAGTAACCTCAGCTGCTCCTCATACGGCTTCCCCTCAAGGCCCTTCACCATCTTCATTGCTCTTGTCTGGACACTCTCTAAAAGCTTAATATCTTTTTTATATTGTGGTGCCCAAAATTGCCACAATACTCCAGTGCAGAGCAGAGCAGGACAATCCCCTCCCTTGACCAGCTGGCGATGCTTTGCCTGATGCCCCCAGGACACGGGTGGCCCTCTCAGCTGCCAGGGCACTGCTGAGTCACATTCAATTTGCTGTCAACCAGGACCCCCAGGTCCCTTTCTGTGGCACTGATTTCCAGCATCTCATTCCCCAATCTGTATGAACATCCAGGAGAAGAATCCAGCACTTTCCCTTGATGAACTTCATATAGTTGGCGATTGCCCAGTCCCCTAATTTGGTCAAGGTCTCTCTGCAGGACCTCTCTGCCCTTGAGGGAGTTGACAGGTCCTCCCAGTTTAGTATTGTTGCTTTGAAAATTTCTAGAGATGTTTTTCATGGAATGTAACGCAAATTCAACTTTGAACAAAAATGCTTTCACCACAGAGGAGGGGAAAAAAAGTCTTCACTTATTATTTCCACAGAAACCATTCTTTCCAGAAGCCCTCAAAGGTGCTTTCAGTAAGTTTCAAGTAGCAATTCCATCGCTCAACTACTTGCACCTCTTGTAGCTATGCACTTTCTAGATCTCTTCTTGAATAGAATACTTGTACATACAAAACGACCTCAGGCCCCTTCCCCTCCTTTTATTCTCCTAGCTGCCAAGATATTACATCTATTTCAAAGGTTCATTATATTTTGTTTTTTTCCTGGTGTGGATTTCCTAGGGATGACCTTAAACACTCTTTACTCACCCAATAAATCTCTTTTATAAGCAGGCATTCTAAAAATGAGCTTTTATTTCTAAAACTATTAAGAAAGTATGAAGTTATCACCACCTATTAATCAGTTACAAAATAAACTGAAACAGGAACCTGGTAAGATTAAACAAAACCAGGAGTTTTTAAATAGCTTTACAACATTTTTCATATTTTGATCTTCCTTTAATTTGTACTCTTGGCAAGTTGGAACAACTGTATATTAAAAGAGCCTTGTTTAATTTACATCCACCGGATCTTTTTTAAATATGCCTTAACAAGTAGTATGTAACAGAGTAGGACTTTAGGCAGGAAAGAGACATTCCTGTATTCTGGACATTAAAATTCAACTGCCAGAACTACTTTCATATTCTGGCACTCAGATACGTAACTTCAGATCAGCAATACAGAACATCATCTTTCTTGTGAAAGTGTACACAAGCAAGACCTAAAAAAAAGCGCTACTGGAAAATAGGAAGACAGTTTCTTTACCCATGCTAAAACAAGGAAATTTAAGGTTAATATAACTTCTGTTCACGTATTTCTGAAATACTGGGTGATTGATTCAGGTAGGCATTTATAACAGTGGAAGGGCAATGGCATTACAGTCTATACAAGGATGAAGAGTTTTTTAGGAAGGAAGCTCTAGGCAAAAAATACAAATTCACTAAGTAAATTAATCTGTTAGAGCATCCAACAAGGCAGAGACAACAAAAGAGACACTAAATGAAAGACCCTTCTTTAAAGAGGAGAAACCTCTCTCTCTACACATAGAGTAACTTAGAAATAAATTAGGACAGTGCCACAAGTGACAAGTACCCTATTTCCCAGGCCCTTCCACTGCAGCCCATATGAAATCCATGCATCTCAAACAGGCTCCAGTCAGTCAGAAAAGCTATTTAATTTCTTTTTTCAAACAGGAAATCTAAAACCATGTAATTCTCTGTGATTTGTGTGCGTTTCTGGACTGTGGATGAATGACAACCTAGGTGAAAACACTGCAGTTCTCTTTACCTGACAGAGCAGAGCCTCAGTGAAGTACTGCAAATCCAGCGTACACAGAGTCTGCTCATAGGTTGGGTTTGCTTTTCTAGAAATCAGAGCAATGAAAACAACAGTGCAAAGAATGCCTCTTCCAAGGGTACCTATCAAGTCTGGCTCAGCAACGGCCTCATCGAGGTGCTGCAGGATGATTTAAATGTTCCTACCCAGAGCCTGCCTGGGCACCACACCAAGCAGGCACTGGCACACCCCAACTGAGCCCAGCCGGGCAGGAAGCACGGGGTGAAGGCACTTGAGTGCCACAAAGAAAAACCAGCCAGGCGGTGGCATGGGCAGCAACATCAAATCTGATGCAAAGTTTACCTTCTGTCCTGACCTCCTGAAATATGTTTGCACCATGTTTCTGAAAGTTTTCTGTAGTGCACACGTTATCTGTCTCTAACTACTTCACAGGATGAAATTCAGCTATACCAACTACTTATTACCTGCCCAACTGTGAACAAAAAAGTCAAATATATTAGTACACCAATTATTAAACTGTAGGACAAATTGAGGTCAGACTTATTTAATATAATGACATTAAAATTCTTAACATAAGGGTTTTTATCTGCTCTTACATAATTCCATAGTTGCAAAGGTATCAACATCTTCTATAAAGAAAAAATCATTAGACTATGTAAGTTTATGGTGGTTCTTTGCCTAAAACCTAGTATGAGCTAAATCTCATGTATTACATTTGGGTTACTTCTTGGCCAGTATGGTTTACAAACCTATCTATATTTTTATATAAACAAATGGACGACTTTATTAGTATCTTTTAATCAGCTTTAAAATAGATGTCAGTAACACAGAATCACAGAATTGTTATAAGGTTGGAAGAGACATTATATTATATACATCACAGACTTACGTACTTTCATATAAGTATTTTTATATAATATCTTCTCGTGTTAAATTGTAGCATGTTGGTTTTATGGTGATTGATAAACACAGGCATATGATTTAAGACAGACTACAGTATGTTAACAAAATTATTACCTAAAGCTTGTAAAGAAATATAAACCACATTATTACTTACGGATGAAAAAAAAAGGAGACAAGAACACAGGAGAAAATAAAGAAATGGTGAAAAGATTACTTCCAGATAGTTATCCCCCAAAGGGGGAGGGGGAGGAAACATTTAAAAAAAAATTAAAGAAAACCAGACTGGAAAAATGTGTTTCAGTCAGGAAAAAGCTCAGTGTCCTTGATTCAGTCCACTTATTTAAGTGAACCTTATTTTTTTCAGCCTCATCTACTACTTTTAATTAATATGTAATTAACAGAACTTCAAACAAGAACCAACAGACGTGCTAAAATGCCTGGGGTGCAAGTGATACATATTTTTCCTGCGAAGCCAAGGGAGTTATGATTCATCTGCCTGTTTAGATAGAGCCAGGAGACCACTGAGAAACACTGTAAGAACACCTAGGAAATCAAATCAGACTTCTAACAGGAAGCTAAGTATCCTCAACTCCTACCTATTAAGGACATAAGGTGAGAGAAACTTATTAAAGAAATACTTGCAGGTAGCACAAGTCAAGCATCATCCAGAAGAAAGCAACTCCCAAAAATACAGAAACCAGAAACACTCACTAAAATATACGAACAGAGTTTTTGCTTTACTTGTTATTTTCCACTTCTGTACCCAAGCAATATTCAATACTAGAGTCAGAAAAAGAGCTCAGGACAAACAATTAGGCACTCGGAACAAAAGCTGTGAAGGAACTGATTAGATCAGGCTAACAAAACCTGACTTAGATGACTCACAGTAAAAACAGAGCTGGAAAAATTATCAGAAAGACAATGATTATATCCAACATATGACCTTCATGGATCAGTGTTCAGTAGTCATGAACTGAAAATGTAGGCTTCCTAAAACTCACAGAGAAGAAACAGAACTCAGAAATTCTTGTACAAAGGTCCCAACGTGTCAGTTGGTCATAAAAAATAGAGAATCAATATGTTACCAGAAACCTATGGAACACTTCCAACACATTAGCAAACTGCACAGGATCTAAAACACACAACTTGATGCCGAAACAAGAGTGTATTTTGAAAGAAGAGAGAAATTATATGGACCTAAACCTTTATGGCTCAGAGAAATTAAGAGAGTTCTTAAGGGTCTTTTGCAACCTAAATGATTCTAGGATCTGAAGTCACAGAAGAGCTAAGTCCCAGTGTGAAACCCACAGCAGAGAAGATGACAGTCAATACACAACAGAATTTGCAGAAGTAATTTGTAATGTAAATATAAAATCCTGCATGGAGCTATGTGCCAAGCTTCTTCACAAAACACTACTCTGTTTCCAGCATATAACTCAAATACAATTTCCCCAAAATTCTTTTAAATTACACTTGTCTCACATTTTATAGAGCATTATAACATTTTCAATGTAATTTTAGAGTGCCAACCTACTTGTTGACTTGTCGATACAGTGCTTTGCACAACAACTAGTGATTAAAACCAGCTTCTTCAGTGGAACTAGTTTAAAACAATGAACCATCCTGCCCACAGCTGCTAGGTGCTGGTTCTCAGAAAAGAAAAGAGATACTTGTCAGTGAGTTTACCAGCAAAATGGACCTGACAGCTTCTACTATCAAAACACTAAATGGAGGCAGAGAAGTCATAGGCTACTCCATGGCTCCAAAGCCAAGTGACACAGAGTTGCCACATCCATACTCCAAAGCCCTTGATAGTGGGTCTCTTCCACATCCCATGTGAAATAAGAAATGAGAATCTGTAGATTCCTCTCACTCAAAAGTATCTGAAATAACACAAAGGCTGAGCCAAAGCAGTGTTTTCAGAGCATGAAACCTAGGTTTGTGTTGCACACCCCAGTGTGTTGATTAAGGGTATGCAGCTGTTTCTGAGACAACCAAGCCTAGTAATGTCCTTGCAGCACTAACCAGGCAGCCAAAACTGGTGTTGTGATGTTCATACTATGCGTGAGGACTGGTTCCTAGCACACCATTCCTCAAACAGTCCCCAGGGTATGATATAGGAGAGCACTAGGTAGCATGAACAAAAACCATGCCAAAAAACGTTGCTAATAATTAAGCCACAGGCTCTATCAACAGTGCAGCAGTTGAGCTCACACCCAGGTCTTGCACTTTTTAACAGTATAAACACAGTCAGACTGTCTCCACCAAACAACTCTGAATTACAGATTCCTTCTTCCTCCTGTGCCATCACAATAATTACACAGACAACAAGGATGTAGGGACAGACTCCCCCACCTCTGTCATCCTCGTGCCACTATGGAACCGGCGTACGCAGCTTGCAGATGCACAAGCACATCTGAGCAACTACTGCTACAACATTCTCTAACTTGTCATTAATAATATGAATGTGTGGTCCATGTTATAAAACCACTACATGTATTTGTGCAGAGCTGTATACATTACTGAGCACATTGCCTCCCCTCTCCACCTTGCACAATAACACTCAGCAGCAGGGATCTCCTTGGTGTGCGTTGAAGTGTCCTCCCTCTCTTACACACCCAGCAGGTACTCATAACTTTTATGCAGACTTCAGACTTGTTCCTGTCATAAAAGCAGTATTAACTAAAATTCTCCCTTTAGAGTAGAATACCAGGGAAGTGCTCAGGACTCAGCAGTACTACCATACCTTACAGAAGCTTTTTATTTCAGTCAGGCTGTGTCATCTATTTGTTCAAGTAAGCATGTCAGGAAGACCTTCCTTTTTCAATACATTTGTATGTGCCCTAGGCACAAATACTCTTCCTCTCAAAGAAATCTCAACTACAGTGCTTCCAGTCCTTCCAGGACTGCTTTTTCCACACACAAAAAAATTTAAGACTGCGACGAGATACCCACTGTAACCTGGCTAATTTAAGAAGTGATGCCAGTTCAAAACAGAAAATGTGGAAAATAAAATAAATTCCTTAACACGAAGCTCCTTTAGACTGCTCAAAACGTTAGCTGGGAATTTGGGAAACTGTTTCCTATTCCTTACAGCTGCATAAAGGCTCCAAACCAGTGTAACAGCAGCTAATGCACCAGCTTATGCAATTCTGGAGCACAGCTTCATGAACTCCACAGTGAAAGAAAACAAACTTATGTTCGTACAGGCTGAGTGTATAGTAGTAAGATATCTAGACAAGAAAAAATTATAATAAAACTAAACAAAACCCCCCTGAAACGAAATCTTAGCTGAAGGATCACAACCAAACTTGGGAGAAACTACAAGGAAGAAATCATAACTTACATGCTTTACTTCACACTTGCTCTGCACAAGGATTTAGAAAGTACCTGAACAGCAGGCTGTGCCGAAAACCCTGAAGTTCTTAGGCACAACTGGGAATTTAAAGTCAGAACAAGATGCCTTTACATCTCCTTGCCTTCAGAGAGAGAGGCTTGATTCAGTTTTAGTTTTCATGCAGGTCCTATGATGAATAGTTGTGCACATGAATAGGTACACAACACAAAATATTCAATTTTAAGAGACTTCATGAATACACAACTATATTTACTGGAAGTAAATGCATTCTTGAAACTAAATTTTAAGCTTAAACCACTTATTCACTAAACTAAACTTTATTGAATACCAAAGTTAAAAATTTTATTAATTTTGTATTTCTTTCTAAGAAAAGCAAAGCTTGCTTGAAAATTTATGCTGACAATGATCAAGCACTGAACTCAAATAATGTCCTCCAGGAACAAATGGAAAGATTTCTTTTTTTGATTACTTGTTACGAAGACAGATTTTGATACTCGTGTATCAATATTTTCCTCCAAGAGCAAGAAGATGACTCAAAGTAGGGACAACTGAAACTGCATCCTCAAGGCTACACATCGCTAGACAAGCAACTGTATGTGGCTTGTAGGCAATTTACAGCCCCCCGTTTTCCCTTTGGTCTCATATTAGTAACTGCTAGCCCTCAGCTGCCTGATTTCTTCGGGGCAAAGGGACTGTGATTTCACTTTTAAGCACTTTCCAAAAGCAGCAGCGTTGGATAGTGCACTCACAATATAATTGAATCAGATTTGCTGACCATGTGCAGATCCGTTGGGAAAGTAAAACCCACTGAACATGCACGGATCAGCAGCACTACACCGTGGGTACACATTTACTGAATTTGCTCACATAAGAGAAGAGGAGGATGATTTTGCAAAGAAACCTATGCTGCTACAACGTCTATTACATAGCCCGTTCCAATGAGAAATCCAGACTCCACTGTTTTAAAACTGATGTTCTATTAAAAACACAAATACATACATACAATGTAACTAAAAACTATCAACCTCAATTTTTCAGAACACATCATTCCCTCCAGTTATATCAGACATGACCACCATGCAACAGAACTCAGAAGTTACCCTGCAGGTTAATTAAAAAGTTATTAAATGGAGTGAGGTTTTTTCCCAGTCTCCAACAATACACACAAAAAGCATTTAAAGAAAATTAAGACTGCAAAGTCAACCAATTCAGAACAGAATTTCATTGACTTATGCAACTTGCATTAAAACTCATGATACTGCCCTTCCCGACATCACCCCACAACGTATTTTTCCACAAGATCTCTTAGGTGGAACACGAAGAACAGTACTCTGTAAATAATGTTCAGTATTTTTCATTTGCTTGCTCTTCAAAAAGTAGCACCCAGTGCCTTAGTTACTGCTATTAACATATTCAAACTGCTCTGAATACAGGCCCATATCACTAGAAATTACTTGAGTGATTGCCTGATCATATATGATCATGAAAAGATGGAATTCCTGTGTTCCTGTTTCCCTTACACACATCACAGAAATGATCTGGGTCTCCCAAGCCACAGCAACTATGGCAGATGTTTATCTGAAGCCCTGGTTCATTTCATGAACTGTACAGGGCAGCAAATTCCCTGGAACTAGTGTCACTTCCTTTAAAAACATGGCACACACAAGACTAACTTAAGGTGCAAATATATTTATTAAAAAATAGTGATCTTTTAATACTTAACACTGAATCTGAATACTTTTTAACGCATTTTTATGGGAACATTTTTAGACATACAATAAGATTTCCTCATGAGTCCTTCTATTGCACTCACTATTATTACTTAAGTGCTTTGTGGACACTAATGATTGCTTTCGTATCATCTCTGTGAAATGCATCACACTCCAAATCTGCAAATAGAAAACCCAAGATGAATATTATCTGGTACTTAACTCAAATATTAGTCCCACAACCTGATTTGGCAGAATTACTTAGGACTTCACATACTCAAACATACCTCCTTCTAATTTACATATTTCTATATTTTAATCACAGTTTTATTCACTTTTTAAAACAATACCAATATTATAATCATGTTACTATGTAAAATAATTCCTGGCCTAACATCTAAAGAAATGTAGTGCAGAAAAGAAAACACATTTCACATATTTGGGCATGCCTTGTATATAGCACAACTCCATTTTCTCTACAGATAGAAATTAATATCATTCTAGGATTTTATAAATCACTACTGAATCCTAAATCTGAAGGATTCAGAATATTCACTTCTAAAAGGTTGAACTTTGTTTTTAAGTGACTCTGAGCTTCCCCTTTCCATGCTCATAGGTAAAAAACCCCATCATCTCTCACTCTATTGATTCCTATTTCCAAGTTATGTTAGCAGTAAAAATCATTCTGACATGCTCCATTCAAGTTTGCCAGAGAGAGGAAAGCCCATCGAAATTTATTCACCTATATCTGGTCGATCAAGACCCTTTTTGTCCTCAATGAGGAGAAAAACACACATCTAGAACACAGTAAACCCTACCACCATGACACTGACAAACATTTTTAAGATCTCAAAACATGTTGTTTCTTGATGCTTTTGACAATACATATTTACTCAACTCCTATGTCTTAAAAGTCTATTGTTCACAGCTGATGACATTTTTTGCAGCATGCTCATACAGTGCTCAGCATAGCTAGCATCCACAGACTCTATAGCATTTGAAAAACAAAGCAAGTAGAAAGGATAAACCAAAGAATTTCAAAGCCTTTCCAAATTACTAAGAATGATACTTTTGTGTTGTTATAGCATAACTGCCAGAAAATAGCCAGTTGTAATCTGAAGGTTTTAATGGATGAAGAACATATACATATGTCTATTACTGCAAAGCTTTATGTTAACTTTTAATTAATCCTCTCAGCCTTCCCCATTTACTCTTCAAATTTCCAGGAACACCAGAAGGTGACATACAGACATCACAACATGCTACCATGTTCAGATATCTCTTCTGTAACAACACAGAAGTTATGTCAACCCTACTGCCACAAGACTACATGAAGAAGAGCACATTTTTGGGGAATATTTTAGGAGACCAGATGCACAAACAACTGAATTCCAAGAGGCAGCTGATGATGGTATCAGCACAACCTGGATGCTTTAATACAAAGCAAAGACCTTGAATATAGTGGGGTTTGGTAGGAGTTTTTTGAGTAGTGGCCAATAATAGCATTTTTTTTCATTGGCATTGAGCAAGTCTCCCAAAAGACTTAAAAAAATCATCATTAAACTAATTTTTTTTTCAGCCAAATCTCGTGGGTTTTTTGATGCAAGTTACCTGTACATACATACCAACATCATCTTCAAATAAGAGATGTTCGCAACCCTGAATACATAATTTTCCTCCAACTGCAAGAAAGACGCTGCTATCAAATAGGTTTGCACAGTTTTGCCATCTCTGCTAAGTAAGAGCTACATTTCTGTAATAACTAGACTCTGAGGATTTCTATTTAAAATAGTAAATTCAGTTAACTTTGAAGTAGTAGCTTTGACTACGGTGGTCATTAGCATGACAAATTTTTAGCTCATTTGTAAGGGTTCTAAGCTTCCTTATATATGACTTATCACTCTCAGTCTGCAATCCCTGTGGAGTAGTCCACAGCACTGTAACTCACAAGATGAAAACAAATGAATTGCAATATTAAAAACAAAAGTAAAATCAAACAAGAAAATTAGAGCCAGATATAGTGCTTACATCTGGGAGTGGATTTAATGTTGATTCACCTCGTGAGGTGTGGCTTTCCACAATATCTTTTGCTAAACTTAAATAACAGTTCTGACTGTAATTGTTTTTCAATGCTTATAACATTGCCAGACCCACGCCTTTCATATTTCCAATATACAATAACTCTGAAGACAATTTCAGTCAAATAGCTCTGCTTCAGGGAAAACACTCCAAAGTCTGCTACATTTTTAGATCTACTCTTAAACAAATCTGGTACCTTTGTGCTTTGGATCAAGAACTTCAAGTTCAGATAGAGTTTTCAAAACGTGCATTTTGTACACAAAAAGGAGAACAGCAACTTATGACAATGTTAAAACAGAACTGAAAAATCAGATTAGGGATTGGAAATAAAACGTTATTCAGCAACATATTTGCCCATCAAACATGAAGTCAGTAGTGTCTTGTTTACCATAGTCACAGTAATTATATATTTACTAATTTCATGAAATGATAATAAGAAAGAATAAATCGGTGAAAATGTCTGTAACTACAGAAATGTATTTCTTCTGCTTAGTACAAAGACATAAAATGTATATCAGTCAATGGCAACTCGTATTCTTACATCTACAACATAAACTCTACTTTCAAAAACAGTATTATTCTTAACTAGTACAGTAGAATCAAAAGGAAACTAAGTCATCAAAGCTGAAATAACACTGCTGTCAAATTCTGTTCAAACTGGGCAAGTTTTAAGTCTTCTAATAAAAAGGAACTTGACAGAGACAGTAATAAACTGATTAAGTCTTAGCAGCTACAACTTTCTAAGGTTCCATCTGTTCTGTACATGTGCCACCCTGGGTCTCTGCCAGATTTGAGGCCTGGGACTCTCTTACGTATTGTCTCTGACAGGACACTCCTGCTGTGCTCTGTCAACAATGTAGTGCCTGTTGGAATATAGAAGTGACAAACTAGGAAACATGTAGGATACAATTAATACAGACAGTTTGGTAAACAAAAACTGAGATTGCTGATCAAGAAGAATGGAAAATATGGATGAAAAGAAGAGGGCGTGGGAGTATAGCCAAAGCATTATGTAATAATACCACTAGGGGAAACTAAAAGTGACAACTTCTGGAATATTTGCTGAAGAAGTGAAAACATGGTGAACACTGTAAGAAAGAGTCTAACAAACAACTTGGAAAAGGCATAAAAACATTTCAGAACAATGAATCCTGACAAATCTACAAAGACAAACAGATCCAGTTCTATGAGGCATACTCAAAGGAGACAGTTTCTGTGCAGAAATATTTTTGTTGATCTTCACTGTGGAAAAGCATGGTAAGAGTCTCACATCAGAGCACTCCCTCATGGAGGACTCAAAGGGTCTATTGCCAACAGAAGCACATGCAGAACATGAAAATAAATGAATAAAATTTATTTTAAAAAAGTTACTTGCCAGAATGAGGCAATAATTTACTCCTTTAGCTTTGAAGAAACTGATGTTACTAAAAAATGTAATAGCTAAACCACTTGAGATCATATACAACCTCTTATTTAAAACTGTCCTAGGACCAATGGGTAATATAATCACCATCTTTAAGAAGATTCTAAAACAGACCATAGAACTACAGATGAGTAAACTCGATATTTATACCGGATAAAGTGGTGCTACTAAGTCTAGAACAACTATGGAATGAGTGAGTAAACATGATACCATGTGGAAGAGTCACCAGAGCATTTGTAGAGTAGTCATACTTCACAAAGTTAATAAGTTTTTTTAAGCTATAAAAAAAAAGTGCAGCTTAGAGACACTCCCAAAAGCCTCTTAAAGAACTTAAACTAAAGTTAGAATAAGAGCTAATGTCCTTTTGTGAATAAATCACTGGTGAAAAGACAGGAAATAATGGTGGATCCTGATGGTCAGCTTTTACAGTGGATGGAGCTCTCAAAAGAGTGTCACAGAAACCTGTTCTGGGATCTGTGCTTTTCAATATATTTGGGGAGGACCTGTCCATAGATGCTATTCAGAAAAGAAAAGCATCAATTGTGAAACCATGCAGGATTTCTCTACTGGGAGTGGCAGGGAGGTGAAATAGGAGATTAAATTTAGTGTACATAAGCATAGTGTACACAAGTGAGACAAAAGGCAAATATGCTTCTAAATTTACATATGCATCAGCCTCTGAGCTTGTTATTATCACTCACAGATAACTCCAAAATGTTAAGTTAGATTAGGTATACACAACATAAGCAGTAAATGCAGTGCCCAGGAGACAAACAGGCAGATATCGGGAATTATCAGAAAAGGAGAACAAAACCAAGCCCACCACTAAACCACTCTACAACTGCACGCTGTACTGAACACTTCATCAGTTATGTTTCCAGGTATCAAACAAAATAGAGTCAAAACAGAAAAGTATAGAATGTTACTGTACAAAAAACAACTAAATAAAACAGAATTCTTCAGCCTAGGGAACTGGTAGCTGAGAGCAGCCATACTCTCTCTGAAGCACTCAGTCCCATATCTTCCACTGGGACAACTTGCTGAAATCACATGGTAAAAGATGGAAAATGAGAGATCCAACTTAAACAAAAGGAGACTGATCTTCATATTGCAGGGAATTAAGCTGTGGACTTCTTTGCTTAGGCTCTTCTGAATGTTAAAAGCACCCATGAGCTTTCATATGAAAGACTGGGTAAGATTGTAGAAAGAAGGTTCATCTAGATCCAGCAAATCCAGCAATGCCCCCTCTGGTTATGAGTGGTTTGAAACCATGTGCTTGGTTTGTCTGTGTATGTTATTCCCTGTGCACGTGCTGTTGGAGTCAAGTGGTAGAGCTGGATGGCCTCAGTTTGTACAGCTGGGTTTGGACATGCTGTTAGATATCAGAAGAGGAGGAGAAAAAAAAAAGACTGGTTTAAGAGACTTAGGGCTCTACGTGGAAAAGACAGAATATCTGCCATGGGTAGTATAGTATGGAGGGGTCTACTGGGCATAATTGGCAATGTTGTGATGTCAGGGGGAGGGGTGCTGCAGGAATAAGTCTGGTCGGGGGACTGGAGAGCAAAAAATAGGGAGAAAAGGTTTCACAAAGGTATGGTATTTTCCCTAAGATGTTGTGTGTTGGTTGAATCCCAGAATCTATAATTAAAAGTTTGCTAATTGACAAAATAAATTAGGAAAGTCTGTCCTGATTTAAAAGTCTACCTCCAATTAACAGAATATTCTAAACCTGTCAGTATTTTTCACTTGAATCTCCCTGTTTTTCTTCCTCTCATTACGTAGTAAGTTCTATGGTGAACATCAAAACCATTCAATACCCCTACAGAAGAATAGGATTCTGTTGTCAGAATTGTGTCTCAGTAGTGCTGAGTTTGAGGAATGGAACCTAATACTCTGTTTTTAGTAACATGTCAATTCCTGAACTTTTTTCATGTTGGGTATAATCTACTGTTAAGAAGTACAACGAACAAGGCAGTATGAGTTTTAAAACTGAGAAAAATATCAAAATGAACAACTGTTAAGATCTCACCTGGAGTAAGTATGAGCCAGAGGTATCTGCAATGGAACTCTCATTCTGTATCGTATTCTGTTGGGTAATAGCATCCTCCTTCTTCCGTTCCTTCTGCCCTGCTTCATCATCTTCGTACTCATCAAGGCTCTAAAACGGAAAATATTCACTTATCAAAAAGTCTTTGTATGTTGCTTCGCATTCTTCCTATATTTCATAAAAATTAATGCATCAGTGAATATTTTCAAAGATTAATTTCATATTTCAGGAAAGTTTAATTAAGTGTTTAAAAGTTTTTCTTTCCAACTGCTTTTTCTTCATCACAAAAGTAAGAAATAATCAAAACAAGATTCAACTTGACAAGACCTTTAGACAATGCTGTGCGAGTTTAGTGCTAATCCTTCTGTGAGCAGGAGCTTTGACTACACCTGAGGTAGCAATTAACACTTATATATAACAATTTGACTCTTGAACACAAATGTTTCATATTAGATTTGCTAAAATACTTAATTTGAAAGAATTAAGCTTCTAAAGCACTGACTACAAGAGACAGGAAAAGTAAGTAGGTAAATAAAAAAAAAAATAGGTAATCGGTATTACTGCCTCTGTCTAGCTCAAAGTGACATTAAGGCCATGGTAGAAATGTAAGGACTAAACCAACTTTGGACTAAATCAACTATGTCTAGATCAGTCTATTAATTTAACGTACACAAATTTACAGAACAAAAAACCCCCACTATCTAATGTTTAAAAGACAAACTTGAAGCAGACAAAGCTGAAAAAAAAAAGAAAAAAAAGTCTGACCTTGACATCAGAAGCTGTTTGCCAGCACTTGACATTAAAACAAGAGATGTGTGAAACATTGTTACAGAAACACAAGGAACTAATCAGCCTAGGGCATCAGAAAATGCTTCTAGATTAATGTAAAATACCTTAAGAAAATGAAAACAGGACTACCAGAAAGCAAAGATGAATTATGAACTTTAAATTATTTCAATTGACATTTCTAATGCACAAAAAAGCCCAAGTCACTATTCTGAGGCTTACATACTGACAATCTCTGGCATCAGCTCACCCAAAGGGCACAAAATTAGCCAAAAGCATATAATGAGAATGCTGGAATACAGTAACTTTAAAAATAAAGCCAGTTTATTTTACTAGCTGGAAATAGTGCTAGTATATCAAAAACGAAGTTCAGCTCCTCCAAAGCAAGCACTATGGTGATACAAGTGCTAGAAAACTGACCAACTAAAAAGGTGTATGTTTCAGAAAGTGAACATAATAAAGTGAACACAAGTGAACCTGAATAATAGCCATTTAAAGTCTCTACAGAATGCTCATGACAGCAATACTAATGCAATTTCACCAGTCTACTTCTAACTAACCTGTCAATGCAACTGATGCAGACCTGTCTACTTCTATCACTAAGACACACTTAAAAGATTATTATGGCTGAATCATTATACCTTCAAAAAACTTTTAATAAGTCTTTTCTAATAAAATAATTATAAGTATTTAATTTTGTTCTCTTGCATCCATTTATAACAGAACATTTTAAAAAAACTGTCATGGCACATTCTACGAAATGATCTTTAAATCAGCATCCTCTACCTTTTTTAAACTGTAAAGCTTAAAAATTTTGGTAACATAAGTCTGTATCCTAATTTATCCCATTATCTTACTAATCCAGTATAAAGTGACACAATAAGAAATAATGAGCCCCTACTCCAACAAGAAATGGACTGATCTTCAGCTCTTAAAAAGTCAAAAAGAACTTCTTTCTTGCTCAGAAAGAACTACAAGGCTCATATCATTTATATGATACTAGAAGGTATCATATAAAATTATGACTAATGGCATGCAGATGAAGAATGACCCTGTGCTAGAAAACAGGAAAACTTTCATATTCTTCTTCCAGTCTCCAAGTTGTTTATGTCAGAGAATGGAGATCTCACATAAACTCAAAGGAAAGAGATGCTTTGAAATGAGTTTGGAAGAGCAGCCTTTAAAAAGCATAGGATAAATCTGACTCAAGACAGAAAACATTAGTAGTCTTGACGCACCTCAAGAAATCTTTGCATTTTCAAGGAACAACAACCTTTAAGGAGAAGAATGAAGCTAAAATACAGCAGGTAAAAAGAAAAAGTCCTAGTAGTGACTAACTGCTCCTTTCTTCACAAATTCTCTCCTTCAGATACACGCCTCTCATAAGCTTTCCAGAGACCAGCAGCATTCCACAGAAATGTTTTTCTCTGAATACAATTGCATCTGTGATGAAGAATGTTCTCTTTTAAAATAAGATCACCTGCCACTAAATGTTCTCTTAGCAATTTTGGACAGGAACAAAATGTTGTCTTCTGATATGAAAGTTCTAGCCACAAAATTTTAAACTAAACACTTTCAGATAGGATTTGCCAGCAGTGTCCATTGCCATCCTTTCCCTTCTTCTCAGGAAGGTCCAAGAGCCCAAATTCTGCTGATCAGTACCATCAAAAGTTATTCAATTCCCCCCAAATAATTCATACTTCCAAAGTTAAAGGCTTTCTTCCTAAGCATAGAACAGTTACAGTTTACATAAACCTAATTCAGAGCCTATAACCTCTGTTTTAAAGGTTACTGGGGCTTGCTCCCAACTCCAGTTCCCCTCACTGGAGCAGGTGCCCCCACCAGCTGAGGCCAGCACAAGTTTGAGTGGTAAGAAACAGAGAAGCAGCAAGTTTTTATTCCTTGTAACAGATGAGGAAGAAGAGTCAAGGTACAGGTTGATCCTCACCATTTGCAGCCAATGTGGCACATCTGGCACGGGGTTGCCAAAGCCTTCCTGCCCTAAAGCAGATTACTAGTCCCTGTCAGAGGACTTCTGTGATTTCCCTAACACAAAGGTTACATTCCCCTCCCAAACATGGAGATATGGATACACCCACACACCAGTTTAAACAATGTCTATGAAATGCAGGCAGAGCACAAGTGAACATGGTAACAACCACATAATGTAAACATTTTACTGCTTTTTACTGAAGTTATTAAGTTTTGCTTCAATAACCATTAGCTTTAAAAGGAAAATCCATTTGTTTTGACTCATGATGAAATAAGCTTTCCTATTGAAAATATCCCATTTTTGCACTTCATCTTCAGTTACTGATTGCCAATATTATTGCCATTTACATTCTAAGCTACCTTTTAGAGTAATAAAAATCAATAAACCCAAGTTTCAGTTAACACACTGTTATTGAAAAAATTAAAGCTGTCCAAAGTTTTGTTACGCACTTTAAAAACTGGTATGTTTTTTTATTTTCAAACTGCCCTGAAGCTGAAACTGCCTCAGCTCACAGGACATTTCAATCAGACGGTTTAATGTGTTGCTCACGTTGCAGGCTCTCTCATATACTACACTTCCCTTTAGAAACTAGTTTCACATTATTGAAAAAGACATAAATGCAGCTATTACTTTCTCTGTCATCACAGCACAGAAATGGACTTATAACCACCAAGGTGTAATTCTGACCCATTACAATAATTCTCTCTGTCCATTCCCTTTCCCTGCCTTTTTATTTTGCTGCTAGGCACCATACCATTTCAGATTCTTATTCTCCATTAAAATCATCTGAGTTTTGTACAGCAGATATTCAATATGACATTCCCACATCTGATCTCAATATAAGGAATCCACAAAAATTCTTTAGGTTTTCTAGCGTTTCAGTAAATGTTTGAAGCTGTAGTATAAACATTTTTCTGTAAACCTCTAGTATGGAAAATACAGAATAAGATGATTTCAAAAGAATCAGACTGATGAAAGAAACAGCCACAAAGATATCCCCACATTCCAGCACACCACCAGCCTGCAGTTTAAGGAGACATTGTATGAAGAACACTTCTAATGATTCACTGGTTTGCTTCCTATAAACATTTGTGCATTGTTAAGAAAAAGAGAAAAATGAGGAGGGACTGTTTTTTCCCAAAAAATACGCGGTATTCCTATGTGCAGATGGTCGGTTTCTGAGCACACACAAGCTGCTCTCACCACAAGAAATGGTACTGAGTCAAAATGTCACTATTCCCATCCCCTCTTCCTGCACAACCTGCGTCTGCCTCGCAGTTCTGCTGGCAGAGCACATAACTAAGAGCTTCCCAGTTTGTTTCATGAAAAGTCAATCAGGTTAGCTTCAGCAGTTTTAATTAGCTCAATTGATTATGCCTGGACCAGATACGAGCCCATTCAAACTCTTTATTTTGCAGAACTCCAGGAATGGTTGTGCTAAGTCAGCTTTTTGAAAATGATGAGCACTTGAGATAAGAACATATTTAACCAGTACAGCAAGATGTGCAAGCAGATACACACTCTCAGCAAAACCCTGTGCTCAACTCCACATTGGGCAATAAACAGAAACTGGACATCACAAGCACCATCAGTTATCTTGACTTTTTTTTTTTTTTTTTTTTAATTTAACCTTTTTAATAATCTAGGAGAGGAAACAAAATCTAGGTTTCTTCTCATTTCCCCAAAATTACTCTGAAAAATAAAAAAAAAAAATCAATCAATCAATCAATTTTGCAAGATACTTTCCTTATCTAGAAGTTCAAAGTGCAGTATCACAACTTCATCTCCAGATGCTGTAAAACTGCAAAGGTTCTATTAAGTGTAAACATTTTGTAAAAGCTTCCACAATAGAAATACAAGACAAGAATTGTTTTAAACTCTGAAAAAAACGTACCTAGGCAATTAACTACAGCAATATAGATTTTGGGATTCAACAATATCTCTCCCTTGGCTGATCACTCAGAAAAGCCTAGAAAATTAACAGCAAATAAAAGACAACTTTTTACACATTTCTCTATCACCACTCTTCTTACTGCAATACTGAAAACCAAATGCTTCCTCACTTTACCACGCACAGCTCTCTTATTGGCTAAATATGATCTTCCTACCTCTTTGCACCCTATCAAACCCTTCTGTCATCAGTTCCAAAAATGCCCAGCAAAACGAAGCAAAAATCCCAAACTTTGGTGATTTGAGATTATATAACCCTTCCCCCTTGGAAACATTGATTTTAATCATACTTTAACACACTTCTATTACAATGTCCAGATAGTACCCAAAATATTTAATTAAAACAGATTTAGAGTAATATAACCTTTATTAGAACAATGTATAATTGGAAAATTTGCATCTTTTTCCCTATGTAAGCCTTTCATCACATTTAAATTGCCTTAGTGCTTTCCTTTACAAGTTGAAAAACATCCTCATAAAGGTGAAAAGAGCTAATGTTATTCCTAAGAACTATCTAAAACCTACGAAAAGTTTTACGGATTATCCAGTAAAGTATTTTATTTTTTTAAGAATACTTGACTTCAATTCTCACATTAAGAGAGTCCAAAAAAGGGTACTGAACTCCAGCATCTTATCTGTATGATCTTTGTGCACTTCTAAAAGTCTGTCTAACTAAATGGAGCAGTCCAATATCAACAATTAGGATGATCACAAGCATGGATTTTTAACACAGAAGAAGAATAAAGGCAGGAATCTTTGGTATCCGAGATCAAAAGAGCACACAATACACAGCAATAGGTCAGTGACCAGCAGGTGGGCCAGCACACAGCTGACTGCAGCCATAGGATGCACCCATCCTTCACCAATGCTGCCAACAAAGCAACCCAAAAAGACGATCATCACTTTAACATCAGTGAAATACACATTTCTTGCTCTACAAAATTCACAGCATTCCTATTATGTCATAATTATATTTTGCTTGAATTCTACCCTTTTCTCACCCATAATGAGAATTTGTAAGTACCTACTTTGTACACTCAATTATATTCCAGAGCAAATACAATTTGCAGTCTTAAAATCCTCTTAGAAATGCTTCTGGAAAAAAACCCAACATATTTGTCTGTATTAGAGCAAAATAACAAAGTATTTCAAATTCTTTTAAAGCTTTAAGTAAAACATCAACTAGATCAACACCAGAATGTCAATTATCCCTCATTATAATAACAAAAAGCAGCAGTGTTTGCAGTTTGTTTTTCAGCAAAATAAACTGTTTGGTCACCACTGTCTTCAAACATACCATAAGAATGAGTTCAAAAGTCAAATGTTTAACTTACACTAATCGCCAAAAAATCCTTTATCACAAGGCTTGTCAAGAATGATTGGTGGAAATGCTTAATTTAACTACTTAGTACACGATATTAAAGTCACAGAATAAAAATCCAGGGATACAAGAAGCTTGCAAAACACAAGCTATCTAGCATTATTAAAAACCTTTTCAGAAAGAGAAATACATATTAAAAAATATGGATTGGCAAGCTATCAGAATTAAGCACCAAACTACTCAATACCAAACTCAAGGTTAGCATTTTGGAGCCCTTCTTACTGATTACCATCTAAGAACAGAAGTATCAAACAGCACAACTGACTGAAGATCCTTTACAAAGACATCACACTGTTCCATGGGGAAATTATTACATGAGTATAACAACGACTCATCCAAAAGAAGTCCCAATTCCTTGCTCTAAAAAAAGAAAATATAAATCAACATCAAATAAAGGGGCTAAGACAAAAGCAGGCAAATCCTCCTCATGTTGAGTATGATCCACAGGCAGTTCCAGGCCACTTGACTTCCAGAAATGTAGGGCCCTGATACAGCACATCTGTATGCGCTAGAAATTAGACATCCCCATCCTCATTCGAATTTTGCATACTGCTCTTCTTCTATTTTGCTAGTAACAACACGCCTTTTCCCTCCTCTGCTAATGGTTTACTTCTGGTATAAAGTTAATAAAGACTACATTCTGTACATAGAAATCACTAATAGTGTTTAATATCTGAACCTAAAAATGACAGAAACGCTCCTAAACATCACACATACAAACAAAAGTGGAGTCAGTCTCGACAGCCTTATAATCAACATTTTGAAATGATGCTGAAACAAATATTGCAAAACGGTGGTTGAGAAGAAGAGAGCTCGTAAAACAAAGTTTGCCTGTTTCAGCCAGGAGGAAAAAGAGAATTGTTGAAGATATTTGCACTGTTCGTAGAAGAAATATTTCTCAATTTGCATCATGCCATAGACATTAGGAAACAACAACCACAGACTGCAAGAGAAGAGAATGAAAACAAGCGATAGTTTGTTTAGTGTAAAACAAGTAACAGTTTACACACCTGATGCCCACCTACACGGTTTTTCCTATTAAACTTGATCCCGTGTTAGGTAAGATTCTGGGACATACTGGTATTAGAGGGCATGTAAACAATGTCTGAACAAAAGCCACTCAAACGACAGATAATGGAGTTAAAATGTCTGTAGACACCATCATTTTGACTTTCATTGTCATGTACTTCTGCCAAAACTAAACAAATAGAAACAATACTCCAAAAGAGAGAAAGATGTATTGTCATGTAGTAAGACATACAGACTAAGCACCCTTCTCTTTAAAGACAGAAGAACAGGAAGAGAAACAAATCTTGGAGATCAGCACACTGTGTTCAAAACAGAATTATCCTTTTTAATGTGACCATGTAATATATGTTTTCTTCCCTAGTACATCTATGGTGCTTCTAAAAGGAAATAAAGATGAGATCAGTACTTGAGGAATGTTCTAAAAGGAGATCAAACAGGTTAATCAGTGGAACTGTATTTCAACTATCCTATCCTCTGAAGCATGCAGTTTGTAGCCATTTTTATTGTCTGAATATCAAGTTGCATTTAATTTCTTTTAAAATGCAGTGCCTTCATAGGTTTCTGCTCTCTTGCTTAATAGGCTAATTGTCATTTTTCATCTACTCACTGAATCTCATTCAGTGTTTACACACAGTGGGTGTGGGATTGGTCAAACTAAACAAAGCCAAAGAGGCTGATGACAACCAAGCACAGACAAGCCAAGACAATATACTCAGAACCAATGCCAAGGGAAAAACTCTGGCACAATACTTTCTTGAGAGTTGTACTACACTTCCCACTTGGGAGTGGGATCTTCTAAATCCACAGAAAAGCTGATAAAAATATCAATCAGATTTTCAGCTCCACAGATGCTTCATTAGTTTTTTAACATTAGTAAGTGTTCTACCCAGACAGATATAGACTACATTCTGCTGAGGGTCAGAAAGGGAGAAGTAGTACTGAAAAAGCACTTTAAACAGGACAGATATGTATCTGGATAAAAAAAAAAAAAAAAAAAAAAAAGGTTGAATTTGACTTCTAAGGCAATAAATGAGCACTTTTGAAGTACTCAGCACTGATGTCAGGAATAGACAGTGCTGATCAAAGCTGTGCAGGCAGGCAAAGTACAGACCTGATACTAAAGCCTGCTAGGACAGCAATAACCAGGTAAGATCAAAAAAGTTTAAAGTTGTTGCAGCAGTCAATATTGTAACTGTTTCTTGGGAAAACACTTTGTATTTTAATCCTAGTGACAATTCTGTGAAGCTGTTTCCCAACCTAGATTTTCAAAATCACTCTTTAGCCCTGTATTTAGAGGGAAGTTCTCTTCCTCAGGGGCTTTGCCAACAATTTTATTTTGATAAATGTATCAATGTCCAAGGCTACTGATGGAAATTCAGTCCAGGTTCCCATAGTGCAATCTCACATATTAACAGCATCAAAGTCTTCCGTCACTTGTACCCTTGCTTGTTATGAAAACTGCTCAGAAATCACAGCTCTTTTGTATCCATTTCTTTCTAAAGTCACTAGTGACGCGGGAGGGTGGTGTTGTGTTCCAGACAGTAATAAATACTTAAGAATATAGTACTATCTTTAAAATATGAAAGTTGCACAAGCATGAGAGGGCTTAATTCAAGTTTGCTAAAAGTGAAATATGCAGATTAGCTGCCACAGTAATTCAAGGGCTAGACAAAACAGGCAGTTACCCTTCCACCTGAGCAGTCAGCACTGCAACAGCCTTGAGCCAGCTCAGCAGGTGTTTGACTCTTCCCATTCAAAAGCTCAGTGAGGAACTGAGGGAACTATGGTATTGACTTAGGAGTGAGAAGGAGAAAGCGTGGGAGACGGAGCTGTGGGAAAGCTCACAAAAAGAACATGTAGCTGATGCCTGGTGAGAGAGAGTTACTCAAGTAAACAGAGATTACAGCAGCAAAAATAAGCAAGTAAGCAAAGGACATATCTGCTTCAATCGGTCTCAGAAGCAAAACTACACATTGTACTTTTTTGTGGTCTTTCTGTCACTGTGGGAGTGAGCTGCCTAACTTTCCCCACAGCACGCATCCAAAAACTTGGACATTTTGATTAATAGGTCTCAGACAGAGCTGGACATACTCCATTTCCAGTAGGTAAGAAAAACTAGGACTTCAGGATGGGAACATGCAGACAGACAAGACTTTGCCACTAAAGTGTATTTCATGAGCACATTTTAAGTCCATGAAACATTACCAGCAAGTTCAAGTACCTTACTACAAAACTAGCATTTGAATACAGTGACCTCAGAACAGAGAACATGCACAGACACAAAACCAAATCAATCCAGGTGTGAGGAAATGTAGTACACCATCGTAATGGGAGGAATTAGTCACGTCACACAGTTTGTTCAAAACAACTGCATTCACAACTGTAACTCTTTGCATAAGAGAGCAATGGTATTTCTACAGAGAATCAAAACAGAATAAAGCACAAATAAATAAAGCAGGGAAAATGCTGGATAAATCAAAGGTTATATTCACAAGTGCAGGGAGTATTTGTACAAAAAAGGTAATTTCCTATTACTGTTATTTTAATCGTTGAGTGATCAAGTTTTGGGAGTTTTTTTAGCTACAGAGTTACTTGCATAAAAAAAATACAGTGTAAGTCTTGGTCAGGTCTTCAGCAATCAATTCTTAGTATTTTGCCACATCTACCTTTTTAAACTAGATAGCTCAAGCAAATTATTAAGATTTCAGCTTATAAGGCATTTATTATCTTAATTCATAACATCAACTGTAACACGTGCTTCTCAATTGGAAAACAGGAATATGGGGTAAAATCCTCTTTTCCGAAGTACTTCAGAATCTGCCCATTAATGATGACCAGGAAACTTTGCTACATGCTGACATGGATTTGCTCTGTGCTTCAGACCCAAGGCAATGGCAAGGGTCTGCCTTGCTGAGGGCCAGAACAGAAGGGCTATGACAACCCTTCCCCCTCAGTTTCTACTGAGTGTAATGAAAGCGTGAGGTTAAGGTTACAACTGATACACAAATTAACACGCATCATCTACACCATGGAAACCGTTCATATGCATTGTCTTCTGTACACCAAACTGTGGTAAACACAAAGTACTTCCAGCTTTACCATTCCCTGGTGAAAGAAAGGTAAACAATTTTAGGCATACTGTAGGTACCACAGGGTAGGAGCATTCACTTCGTTACCATGGAGCAGCCCAGAGCCATTCCTGTGCCCAACCCGACAGCCTGTCACTCTGACCAAAGAGGGCAAGGAGAGGAATTCTTACGAGCTGACAACACTGGAAATGGGATTCAGAGCTCAATCCATCTCCTGTAATTACCTATCACAACCAAATAATACTTAAAACCAGATTTTTTTTCTCTTCATTTAAAGAATCTCAGTAACAAAAAAACCTTTCAAAGATAAACTGATGCTCCAGTAGGGGTCTTCATATTGTAAACAGGAGGACACACACACGCACACATACCCACAAACCAAAACCAACAAAATAAATCCCACTGGCATTGCTACACTTGTACTCCAATCTGAGCCAGAGGAATACAAGTGAAGAAGTATCCGAGGAGGAGTCAGGAATGAGGATTCTGCTGTTCATGTTATTAAAACGTGCTTTTAATTTCTCAGACTACAAGCTAAAGCCTGTAATAATGTCGCTTGGAAAACAGATGGCTGAGTGAGCATCTGAGGGTGAAAAGGAATGTTTTTACAGGCGCAGTTAGTAAATACCACTGGCTCCTGCAGACATTCTTCCTTAAATGGAAATTACCATTGCTTTAGGTTAGAAAAAAAATACCCTGATACAATAGAAATCATAGACTAGCTATTAACCTTTTAGCACCTGCTCTAAACAAAACAAAAATTAGCAGAAGGCTTTATATAGCTTTCTGTTCAGTAAATATTTAAAACTCTTCCCGTTCCCTGCCGCATGGTTCTTGTCTGTAGATTTGGAAGAGTAAGGAATCCTCCCAAACAATATTAAAACAATGTGGAAACACAAAGTCTCTCTGCATATCTATGACTAACTGTACGAGGACACTAGACAATTTAAAGAAAGGAAACTACTGCAGATACAATCAGAACTGAACCTTTACCCTGAAGTTGAGCCAAACTTTATTTCAATACTGAAATAAGTCTGTATTGCTTTGATTTTATTTTTATGTCATATTTTTTATTTTCACATGGCCCCCTGCAATTGTTTTTTCCAGCCAAGAAAACAAGATTTCTCTCTCCCCGAAGATTCCTAACAAACTTAACAACATGATGGGCAAGGGTGGAGGTTCCACAACAGCTTAAATTAACCTGTTGTCTATTTAGCCATACTCCAACACTCCCTCTTTCCTCCTCCTGCCCATTGGCATCTACCAGCCCTCTGCATTACCTCCCCTGACACTTGCGAGTCATGTCAGGGTAATTTACTAGCAGAAAGGTCCCTCTATAAAAAGTGAATAGTATTTTGTACATCTTCGTCTAGCTAACTACAGGATCAAGTGAGTGCCAGGATCAGGACAGCCAAGACAGGTAAAAGCAAGGATCTAAAGCAGCTTGGACATGGAAAAGGTTTAACTTTCTCAAAATTAAAACTCCAGCAATTCAGACCAGACAAATAGTGAAGTATTCATCTAAAAGCACATACTAATATTTAACATTATTAATTATTTTTTGAATATAAACAGTGTTCTTGATAATAGTAAACACTATCTATTTTTAAAGGGAAACAAACTGATTCAGATTTCAGAGTTTCAACACATGGCCAAGGTGACTTCTAGAATCTGCAGGCTGTATGAGCTACAGAATCATTTGCCCCTTGCAATCTGCACAGCTGCTATTACTCTGAAGTAGAAATAAGAGGACTACTAGTCGAAGAGCTCATCCATCCAACCACTGAGTTTCACCACCATGCCTCATGATGGCGTAGCCCCGTGTTATGATTCCTTAGGTAAAAAGGCCCATCAGGAGTCAAGGACAGTGGATTAACTTCTTGCAGCTTGGCTCCACATACAGCTGGGCTATTGCAACTGAAAGAAAACTGCAATATAAATATATATAAGCTGAATGGAGAGACAAGACAAACTGGATTTAATCTGGCTTGTCCACCACAAACAGTATGAATTCAGAAATACCTAAAGACAGCCCAGCCTCATCTTCTACTCATCCTGGAGCCTGCACTGCCTATTCCTCTGTCTTGGCACAATGTTTACCTTTGCAGGAACCAATCTCACTGTAAATTAATTCAATAAATCCCAAGAAAGTTCATTTTCAGACTTGCCACTTCCCCTATTATTACAAGGTGCATAAACACAAGAGAAGGAACAGCACAAGGACAGGAAACATTAGACCTGGCCTAACTCCTTGTGAATTTTGTATTGAATTACCCCCTCTTTTGGCACAGAAGTACAAAAATGCATTAAAATATGTATAACCTGTATACACAGAATTCCTCATATTAGTAATTTCTCCTGATAAAATATGTAAGTAATTTTAGAATAAAATACGCACTGAAAACAAGACCACAAAGGATCATAACACAGGACTATGTCCTATGTTACTAGGGCTTTGGTATTCTCTTATCACTGTTTTAAGCAAAATTTTCTACATCTTTTAAAAGGGAACTGCTTTTTGTTAAAATAAGCAGAGCTCTGGATATACTTCCATGCCTTTTTTTGTTTGTTTTTTTGGTTTTTGTTTTTAACGGTACTTCTGACATGGATTTGTAGTAAGATAAAAAGAAGGTACTGATAATTTCACTGCAGCGATTTACGCCCGGAATATAAATATGGCGTAGGATCTTTTCTGGCTTTTTTTCTGTAAGTGGAATCTTACTAAATGGAGTTGAGATAATAAAAGGCTCTGACTCTCTTCTGTATCTCCTTTTCAACTTTGTGTTTGTGTTTTAAGACTATTTTAAAATGTGGAGAGACATAAGTACATCTATGCATAATCATATCAAAGACCCACAAAGGCTTTCACAGTTGTTCACTACTGATACAAAATGCTCTAAGAAAGGATTTCTCACAAAAATCTCAATTCATATTATAAACAACCAAGTAGGTCATTGACAACAAAAATCACCTTGCAAACAGGATGTAGACTGATTCACTTACACATTTCATTCAACCTAAGAAGATTTTGTTGTGAAAACAACAATTACATTACAGGCAAAAAAAACCCAACAGCATAGAAAAAGCTAAAAGAACATAGCAATAAACAGATAAACATTAGGAGTAACATAGGTGCAAGGATCCTGTTGGGACAAGATGACAAACTGGATGGTTCTTTAAGGGCCCCTGCAGCCTTATTTCTAGGATTTTGCAACAGCAAATCTTTGCAGAAAGAGTTGCACTGGCAACACAAACAAGGATAAAAAATTGCTCTAAGGACATATTTCTCCCCATAAACCTTCATGCATATATCCCACAGAAACCACCTGCAGTTGCACAGCAAACTGGGAGTAGGAAAATAAGCAGGAAGGCAATTCTGCTCTCACACCATCCAACATTTTATTATGGGACTGCAGCACTCTAGCTCTTCATCAGAAGACACACATCAAGAACTTCCCTAAGCAAAATATAGTTCAAATCTCAGAAAGTTACAGTAAAAAGAAAAAAGAGAAAGAAAAAGGTTGTTCCACACTTGATTTGCTTTCAAACTCATTCCCAGTCATCCCTGCCAAGAAAGGTTGTTGGAATGGAGTGTTTTCTGTGAATGAGGACAACTGCTCTAAGGTCATTTCAATGTACAGGCTCTTTTTTTTTAAAGCACAGAATATCAGTTCTTAAATTACACCTGTCCCCTCTTGACCTTATCCAATTATCTGCACCATGGTATTAACTTCAATTACTATTAGTCTATCATATCTACTAAATAAGCTGTGATCCATACCCATTTTCTCTGCTAGTTAGTCAGAATTACTACCTTTCTTACAACCTCTGCCTTCCTATTAATACAAGCTATTCATGAGATGACTACAATAGTCTTCTGTGATGGGTTTCAGTTAAAATCCTAGGAAAAAAGATCTGCTAAATTACACTGCCTGTTTATTAGTCAAGAAGACAAAATAAAGTAGATCTCTCACTTATTCATCTGGAACTGAGTCCTATTCAGCTAGCATCTGCTGATCTAGATTTATGCTCCTGGAATTGCTTTTTTAATTATAATCATAATTTTATACTCAAACTCTCTGAAAACCTCTCCACTATTCCAAGGTTTCTTAGAAATCAGTATTAGTGGACCAGAGACTACTTTGGACAACTGCTTTGAGTTTAAGCTATCTGGACATGATCATTTTCAAATGTTTATCCTTACTGGAAATGAACCAAATCCCTAGAAAAACCTCTTTTGACATGAATACTTACACTTCTTTCCACTAGGCAGAAAACAGAAATATTTCTGGAACATGTACTCCTAATGGCAACACCAGTAACTACCTTAAGTGAGATAGGCAAGCATGAGGCACAAAGACGAGTACTAACACCATCATAGTTGATGACCAACCATAACCCCGAGCCTAAAGCAGTCTATCCCTTGTGGATCTTATCTGGCAGATGAATGCAGCTTCTACTGAAAGCAGGACATGTCCAACCCAACGTGCAGTGGTCACAGTTCTGGGTAACAGATGCTGCCAAGCACTTACAGAGGAAAGATCTGAAAACTACTGATTGCACCATCTGTCTGTGTGTGGAACCAAGTGTTGGAAACACTGAGGATTTATATGACTATGCTGGCCTTGATACACGATTTATTTACGATCTTTTAAAAAAGAGACAAGAATTGTAATTTTTTTTGTTTTTCTTTATAGCAAATCCAACGGTTTGTTTTATTTATTACACTCCTACAGCTTTTTAATTTGTGGTTTTCTTCACATGCCACCCTCCACTGAGCTACACTCCTGGCAAAGCTTACCATGCTGAGCTTTCAGTTATTCAACAGTGCAGACTAAACATTTACCTCTATTTGCCAAAAAAGCACATGCATTGTTATAGACTATTCTAAAGACAAAATTTTAACAGAAGTATTTGTAAAGAATGCCTATTTTGAAACACAGCTTTCAATTGCTTGGTGAAACTCTTTGGCAAGGATGGTGTGCATTCCTAGGAGGATTTAAATTAGTTTGCTGCAGAACAAAACCTGGGTTACGGATAGTAACTTGGATACAGTCACACACACACACAAAAGAGTACATTCTCATTCCTCCTGATCTTTTTCCTTGAAAAAAACACAACCATCAACATGCAAAGTCCGTTTTAATAAGATAATGTGAGTGGCGTTTTGGGAAGCGAAAAATACTGATTGCGCTAAGGTCTCTAAACCAAATTAAACCTGTTTGTACTTCTCAAAACTACTACGGAATGCAAGTTTGTAAAATCCTACAACATTAAGTTGAAGTTGCTAGTTTTAAACTAACATTTGAAAAGACAATTTTACATTAAGGACTAGAATTGTACATCTGTACATTTGAAATTTGATTCCTGATTTTTTTTAGTAGGATTTGATACACGCTTGCTTATAAGAATTTCTTAGTTGTTCAGTCAAATCTAACTTTTCTGCTCAGCTTATGAATAGGGTATCAGAATAAACACAAGCCTTAACATAAAAAAGAAACTTAAAACAGTACCATTAAAACAAATCTTCTCAACATTCAGTTCCCATCTTCTAGGGAATCTTAATATACATGATAATTAGTTTCCTGAAAGGCTAAAGCTTAAATGTCATTTGTGTTGTAAATTCTAATTATTCATAGTAAATAAATTAGAGATACTCTTTTATTGCTTAAAGCAATGCAGAAGCTTGAAGTAATTGTACAACTGGCAAAAATTAGAAGTTCCCAAAAAGGGAAGTAAAACTTCATTCTTCACATTCCCGTAGACTTTAAAAGGGCTCCTTTAACACTAACGGGGAAAGGGCCAGTGACCTAGAACTTTACTTATGGTCTGAAACTATTAATGAAGTCTGAAGAATAAGGAGTAATGGCTATTCAAAAGCCCAACTCCTGTGATGTAGCAGGAGAATGAATAAGCTGTGCTCTAATTTACTCTGACACGCAGCACATCATGGCTGTAGAAGCAGTATGTTAGAAGAGACAATCTTTCAGGAGTCACTTTCTTGGGAAACGACTGATTCCTGAGAATTCTCAAAAGACCTTTAGTTTAATAGCAAAATACTTTAAAAAACCCAAAACAACTATTTATCTTACATATGAGTCATAAAGAAAAGAGTTGAGGGGGGAGGAACATGTTATGTAGCCTTATTTTAGAAGACAACTATAAAATCAAAGAGACTTTATGACTACTCTAACATAATTGTTGTTGTTACACACTGCTGAACCTTATCCCATCTGCAAATTTTAGATTTCAGAATTCACAATTATACAGTAGTGAAAGAAAGTGCCAACTTGAGTATATCCCTCGAAAAATTCCCTCAAATTGTTAGAGAAGACGACTTTTAACTATCTGAATAGTCATCTCTTACTCCCTAGCACATGTTTTACTGAAAAATAAACACAGAACATTAACAAGTATTAGGATGATGAAATTAATTTGAACTTTCCCCAGCTGCTCAAATTTGGGGTCTACAACTAAATCAGGCACTTTATTCACAAACAAACCATTTCATACCGCTCTGATTAACAAAGCAAGAGCAGACTGTATTTTTGTATTGCCTACGTATAAGTTTCATATCAGCACAACTGAAGAGTCAAATCAAAATCAAAGGACAAACCTCATTTTCAACCTAGGAACAAAGAACTTCGTCACCAAAAAGTACATATTTGAGGATTAATACTGCCCATTAAGAGAAGCTTTAAAAACCCAGTAAATGTCACTGGCCACACAATTGAGAATTTGGCTTTCTGAATGGAAACCAACAAAATAAAAGACCATTCTTGAAAACATTAAGCTAAGAAATACTTCACAAACAATAGTATCATTCAGCTTCCAAAACCATCCTGTAAAAAAACCCATTATGTAATCCATTCTATCACTAAACATGTCTTAAAACTTTTAAAAAAGAATATATATTCTTCTTAAAATAGTAGAGTAAGTATTTTTTCTTATCAGCACAAAAGCAAAAAGTAACTTTTATCAAAACAAACACTATCAGAATGATTAGGATATGAAGATGGATTTGAAAAGTTATGGATTTTTTTTCTACTCGTCAGAATAAACACTTAACGCTGTTTTCAAATTTTAATTATCTGTAACAGATACATTTTTACATGCATTCCATAATTCACCAAGATTATGAGTCTCCTAGATGGCTGCTGTAAGCAATAGCAGAATTCTTTAAAATAATAGAAATATGTAAATACATATCTATCCAAATAAACATTGAGTATTTTTGTTACTAGAAATACTTCTGGTTCTGTTTGCAATTAAAATGCTTCAGTTTAAAGAATGAGGAACAACCTAAAAAAATATGTTCTACTTACAATTACTGTATTGGACATATCCTTTTTGGATTCATCTTGATTTCATTTTTGAAAGAACAGTTGAATTAATTAAGGTACCTAGGCCCTTGAAACATCTGGAAAGGAAAGGATCTGAGAAAAATGTAAACTTTTACTAGCTTCTGAGAAAGAATGATCTGTGTCTCAAGGTAACTTTGGTTTCTTTAAGTAAAAATACAATCAAAAAACCAAAACAAGCAACAACCCCCACAACACCACCAGGCACTCTCTCTGATATGTCTCTGATGAGCAGTAACTCCAGCAAGGGGAACCAACAGAAAGACATTTTTCTCAGGTATGCTTTATACTTCCTTTACTCATATTGGATCATGATTAAACTACACAAATCAGAGTAAATTCTGAAAATAGGAAAAGAAGTGAACAGGAGGAAAAGAAACAGGAGGAAAAGAGGATCTAATGATTAAGAGCACATGAAGAAGGGCCTGTTCAGTCTGCTGAAGAGGAAGTCAAGGAGCAATTTAATAGCATCCTAGAGCATTTCAAGGTTAGTTACAAGGATGAGGGAGCCAGGCTACTCTCAGAAGCAGCAGATGATATACCAATGGGTACAAAATGCATCAACTGGACATTAGGAACAATATTTCAGTAAGAGAGCAGCAGTGTAGCACTGGGTCAGACCACCCAGAGAGATAGTGGAACCTCCATTCCTACAGGTTTTCCAGCCTCAGCAAGACAAATGCCCCATTTCCATGCATTTACAGAGCCAGTGGGGCTGCTTGATTTCTTTTTTGTGCTCTTTCCCCCACTTGCTCCCAAACTGGCAATCTCAGGTCCGCTAGACTTTTATTTTTCTTTCATTTGGGCAGTAACTGAGATTAACACTTCCTTCCTAAGATGACTTCAGGCAAAATGTTCTGTGATTTAAAGCTCTGTGCAAAAAAGCACTCAAGCACAAGTCCAAAGATACATCTAAAAAAAAATGCAAGAAGCAAACATTTTGGAAAAAAAAAAAAAAAGTTCATGCAAACAAGTAATTAGATGCATTTGAAAGGTTCTCCTACAATATGCAAAGGAAAACCTTTTAAAAGCCAAAGTTTCTGGTTCTGAAACAGCCAGCTGATTCTCTATTATCCACTAAGGGAATGAAGAAAGATGGACTGTTCAAAATTCACATATTTTATCTGGACAGCAGTATACTTCTTATAACATTTGCTAAAGTTACCCACCTCCAAAAAGTGAGTTGCCCTATCCAAATGTATCTTTACTGCTTCACTGTTCCCACAGACAGATTATATACAGTCAAGTCACAACTCATATTACACACCGCATGATAAAGACTATATATTGAGCAAAGGTGTTCTGAATGCACCAAACTCAAGGAAGGTCAGGTTCCAATGGATTTGTGATCTGACAGTTCACTGAAATCAAATCAAACTTGACAATATCAGAAATCTTTCTCCTTTCCATGAATTATATTCTGCTGTTTTCTGTCAGTACATGGACTTACATTTCCTTCTGTTGTAGATGAATTGGATTTCTTCTTGGCCCTTCATTATGGAATTTGTAACAGCTTTGTTATTACTGAGAGAGGCAACTTTCTCAGATTTAAGGAAAAGAAGAAATGAGGACTCAAGGGTTAAAAGCTGCAGAGAAAAACAAACCACAAAATATTACTTCTACCACTCCCTTCCCAACAATGAAAGGAGTTATCAACCCATGTAGCTGGTAACCTGCTCATCTCCTAAGATAAGAGGCAATATGCATGCTTGTCCTACAGATACTCTGCAAATCCTGCTCCTTGGGTACTGTTGCATGGTCTTAGTGAGAAGCCAAGGGACACACAGGCGCAGCTTTTAAATGAATTATAAAGTAACTTCTCAAGATGATTTCCCAATAGTTCCACTTAGACAGGAAAGGACTGTTTGATGAAAACAAATTTCCAGTCAATAACTGCAGTAAGCAGTGGCTGTACTGACAAAGGTCATGTTGGAAATTGATTGTAAATATTTAAGCAAAATTACAAACCAAAGACAAAAATAATTAAAATCTCTGACTAAATCATAGCAAAATATAATAAAGCCTGCCTTGGGAATTAATGCTGCCTTCAAATTAAGCTCAAGTGAAAAAGCACACAGCTCAGTGTATTTTAATTTTATTCAGTTCTCAAAAAACCCTGCACTTAACTCTCCTGACTGACATTAACACCTGGAAGGGACATGCCCATTTCTGTTACAGTGCTCTACTAGCCAATATTCAACAGTGATTTGCAGTGTCTAAACTTCACAACTGCTTTTGTCCTTGCTATCTACTGTCAAGGGATGACTAGCAAAGGACTTTTCAGGGGGACTAACCACACAGCTGCCAAATACCTGAAATGGGTAAGCAGCCAAGACAATTCCTTCTGCCTCATTACAGGCACGTTTAATATCTTGTAGCATGAACTAAAGCTTAAAACGAAAATCCTAAAGTCTTCACTGAGCTTTGTAGTTCTCTTTCCAAATAAAGGAGTTGAGTGAAGATTGTTCCTTCTTAGTTATCTTTTGTCCAGATTTTGGTGCTGCCACTGATGACAGACCCACAACACAGATGTTGCTCCAACAGAGAAACAAGCTTAAATATAACATGACTATGAGGACTGAATTCCTTACAAGCTCTAATTGGATCAGCTGTTTTCAACAGTGAATATCTAGCTATATTTCAGCAAGAACTGACTCAGCCATGGAATTATCTTCAAGTCCAATATTCCCTAAAAATCAGGGAATTCAATACAACTGCTGTATATAAAACACTCTGACTAAGAGATTAAATATTTAGAGGACAGAACAATACGTTCTGAACAATAAAAGCCTTCTGGAGATAAACAGCTTTTTACAAAACCACCATTCAAGGACAGTTCCGTCTTTTGAAGAGGATTGGTCTTGAAAGTAAAAAGCTCTCATTTATAAACTCATTTAAATTATCAGCAGCAAATGCATTTAAGCAGAAAATAAGCACATTCTTGAAAAGGTTCCCAAATAATAAAAAAAAACCCTAAACATCCACGATTATACTCCCACTACTGCAGAATTTCAAAAGTATTAAAACATTAGAACAAAACTAAGAGCAACAAAAAAAACTCAAGCAGCAGCAAATGCTAATTTTGTTCAAAACCAAATCATTCTGCAACTAATAAACTGTTTTTTAATTTAAAAGCAAAATACAGGTTTTCATCCCAACACCACCAGTCTGTGATTCCTTGTAACACATTGTCTGTCCTGGGTGAAGAGTATTTAAATATCTGCAAAATATCCCCCTCCCTCTTGCCACATTCCCTTCTTCCCCTCCTCACATTTTCAACTAATACTTTGACATTACTGGCCTCACTAAACTCAATCCTGCAAATTCCTGACATTCATGTCTTCTTAATCTGAAACGTAACTTGAGGAGATGGTTAACATTTGACCTTTGCTCTACCTCAGACATACCTGGAGACAAAAAAAGTCCAAGGCATGCAATATGCATTCACAGTCTGAAAGGATGTTTTATTTCAGAGTTCCCAGCAAACAGTCTTTAAAAAAAACAACCCATTAAAATTTCAAGAGGTAATTTAATAAAAATTCCCCTACAAGCATAGCTTTGCATGAACACTACAAACTTGTACTAAGAATGAAGACATGAAGTAATAAAAAAGAAATAAATCCTAGAAGTATGCACCCAAGAGTCATGGTGACTTTAAGGATTAAATAGGTACCATACCTAATGAAAACAGTCAGTCTCATATAATTAAATTGGATACTATGCTGGAGAATGAACAACAATAAATCATACACTGATTACAGAAGTGGACATGGTACCTAACAGGCTATTAAAAAAATTAGTCAGAAACAATTACTAAGACAAATGGAGGATCAGGCTAAGAGACAAATCAGAAATAAAGCAGCCAGCTACTCTGCAAAATACAAAACCTACCTCCTTGCTCTAAATGAAACCAAGCAAAGGCTCAAATCCAGTTCGAGCCTTTTTTTCCTTCTACCTTTTTTCCTTTTGAAGATAAAGTCTTAAAACCAAACCTTAAAGATTATTCCAGCTTTTCATCCACCCTTCTACTTTCCTCCATTAAACGCACACAAAAAGAATACAGATTTTTGAAGCTTGCTAGCTGTATTTTTCATGGGTGCACTTTAAATGGGGTTTTTCATTATTGTTCTATTTTGGGAAATAGATTTGCTACAAATTAATACTCTCAATGATCAATGAGAAATGTATTGGTATCACACGTTTTTACCTTAAAAGAACTTGTTCAGGCATATAAGCTTCACATCCTTTCTCCTCTTAATTACCAGAGCATACTACTGACAGTATCTGGCAGTGACAGCATTTTGATGGAAGAAAGAAAAGAAAGGGTTGGAATACCAGGGATGAACATGACTGTTTAATGAGCCGGTGTCTCTTTGCTAGAAGACAGTCCCCATTTGCTGTTATCTCAATTGGCTTCAGGCATTTTGTTTGTCATACAGTTAAGGCATGACTGAACATGCCATTTTGAGACTGTTCTCGTTAAATAAAATCTGTGGCTACAACTGATAAAGGGAATGTCCTCTTACAGACATGATGAAAGACATTTAAAATTTTAATAAAGTTCTGAAAAGTAAAAAATGAGAAAATAAAGGGATTAATTTTCCTTTGTTCTCAAAAAATTTTCTTTTCACTTACAGTTGTGCCTTTCAACTCAACCTCTACCAGCAGCTGCTAATTCATGAAAACACTGATTAGAAAATTCATCATTTTCTCAAGAGTAAAATATTTCAAGGTACAGATTTCCATAGCTGCAAGCCAAGTAAGCTGCAAAACCTTTGTTTTCAAACAAGCTTTCCCTATATGTAAAAAGAGGAGTAGACAAGATATTATTTTAAGTCTCCTTTGGAAGGGCTGTCGTATCACAGAGAAAACATGTCCTTCCTTGTACCTGTAGCTGAGTCAAAGCCAAGGCCCTCCGAATCAAACCAACTGCACTTAGTTTGGTGCAAGCCTAGCTGCAGAGCTGATTTCAGTCAGGTAGCCATCTCCAGGCACAAACATCTGTGACCTGTCACGGAATTCTCTAAGCTGCTTTCTCTGGACAGGCAGCTTCCCATCTCACCCAGTACACAAGATCTTGCATAGCCCATTCAGTGTATGTGGTTCCCCCAGCCAGCACCGTTCCCTCTAGCTCCCTTCTTACAGCCCATCATCTATGAGATTCACAGTTGTTCGCTTACAAACAGTCCACACACATGAAGAGAGCTAGAGAAGTGTGGTCCAGGCTATGCTCAGGTATAAGGCAGCATCTGTAATCCCTGACAGCAATCTCCTCACAGCGGTACAGAAGCTCCCACTTCTATGCAATCTCTAAAGCTCTGCCCACATGCAAAGTTAGCCTTCCACAGCACACAAAGGAAATCAAAATAAAAACCAGGTATTTTGAGCTTTCATCAACTTCAAGATCCAATATGACACTTTAACTTAAAGAAAAGAAAAGGCAGTCTTTGCTATGAATGCGTGGGTAATAGAAAATGCATTTCATAATTCCCATCAGGTACTCCTCCAATATTTCCCTAGTCTCTACTTTTGTGTTGATGACTCAAGACTACCTGCTTTTAAAGAATATATTTGCAAAGTTAATGTTCTAAAATTTATTATTTTAATACCAGCAATATCTAAACTGCACTTAAAAACAAATGAAAATGTTTTCATTTCTCTTTCAAGCTTTTCTTTCAACACAAACCCTAATGGTAAAAACACACAGTTCTTCTTCCCCACTATCCTGTGATATTTTAGGGGAATCACTCACGATTAATGCACCTTCCTAATAAACAGTATTAAAGCGGAAGAACCATCCCTGCACAAAAGACCAAAAAATCTGAATTACTTAAGGTGAATAAAAGTAGATGATAATGGAAAAAATTCGACTTAAAACAGTGGAAAAATATTTTACAGGCCCTACTTCCTTTTTGCTAATCAGTAACTTTTGATGTTGAGCAAATAGTAATGCAGTCGCAGATCCTGGTTGAGACAGTCCCTCTGAAGTTCCACTGGAGTTCTGCTATGCAGAACCAATGACTGTGGTGAACAAACAAAAAGAAAAAACAACTTTTTAGCTTTCACTTTCAGATTTAGATCACGACCCTGAACTATTGATTATGTAAATTATACCACTTCAGTTGTGTAGGGAAATATAGAGGTATATTTAAAATTGTACATTTTAAATACTGGCTCATATAAATAAATATTTTGGCCACCTGTGTTTTAAGAATGGCTGTAACATCCTTTCAATTTCAGAACCTACACTTAAAAAACATGGTATACCCAACTTGACTGGAACACACTTTTCTTTCTCCCTTTTCACACTCAAATTGTGCCACTCTTACTTTCTCTTTGCCATGTGCTCGTCTCTGTTTTTCCAATACAAGTTTTGTCTACCCCATATTCATTTTGGAGGTGTTTTGGAAAATTAAGGGAGAATCCAGTCATGTAGTCACTGCAGATTTACAACAGTTATTACTTACTGCAACCCTGCTTTTTTTCCCCCCAGGATTCTAAAAAAAAGTTTATCTCAGTTTCAGTATATTACGAAAAAATGCAAAAGGCTCTACAAACACCACCTCACATGAAAATATGAGCACTGGAAACAACATGCATTCAACAGATAAGAAAGAGCAAAATAAAGATAAGCCAATGCATGGCACAAAAGAAAATTATATAGGAAGCACTACCAAAAAAATGAGTTTTCTATGTATTAGGTTATTGACTAAAGTTTTGATGGTCTAGCAGTAAAGGGAATTTAATATGTTTTTAATATGTTCTAATCTTCTATTTCTTCATTTACTATGGTAAAGATTATGGCACTTGAACATTTAGTAGCTTTTAGCCCGCTTGTTAATAAAACCTTCTATAACTGAGGATGTTGATAGAATCACAGAGTTACAGAATGGTTAGGGCTGGAAATGACCTTAAATATCACCTAGTTCCAACCCCTCTGCCATGGGCAGGGAACCTTCCACTAAACCAGGTTACCCAAAGCCCCATCCAGCCTGGTCTTGAATATTTCCAGGGATAGGGAGTCTCCAGCCTCTCTAGGCAACCTGTTCCAGTGCCTTACCGTCCTGACAGTAAACAATTTCTTCCTAATATCTAATCTAAACCCACACTCCTTCAGTTTAAGACCACTCCCCCTTGTCCTATCACTACATGCCTTCATGAAAACTCCCCCTCCAGCCTTCCTGTAAGCCTCCAAATAAATAATCCATTCTTATACCTCTGCTTAAGGGAGCATCTTATAAAAAATGTAACATGCTATAAGAAGCGTTCTTTAGTACTGAGCTGCTTAGCAACACCTGTGTTCAAATAGCCTCTGGGTAAGTTTGACAAAAACTGATTTGACATCTGAGGAGTCCCATTTTTTTTAAATGAAAGGAAGAAGCAAACCCACAAAATCGGATTATATTAAAACACCCATTTATGTTTTAGACTAAAGAAGACTCAGATAATGAGATGTTCCTCAGTTTCTGCCTCAGGCTAAAAATAACTTCTACATTTTGCTGTAAAAGTCAACTGCCCGAGGTATCTTTATTTCATACAAGGCAATTATAATGCACAGTATCTTCAAGCGAACACAAAGTATCTCTATGTGTACTCACTGTACAAGCTTTGTTAATTTTTGGTTTATTTCTCATTTCAAAAATGCCTTTCCAACCACAGAAGTATTATAGACTGTTCTTTTTCAATTCGTTTTATCACTAACAAATCAAAAGAGAAATATTCTGAAGAGGAAATTCTTTCACGGATGTGTTAGAACACACCAAACTCTAGCTAGGCCATGATTCAGAAGTGTCTGAATGCAGGTCCCTAAATCCTTGGTTGTCAAGGACAGGCCCCTAATTTAGTTGTTAAGAATGTTGAAAGTGCCCAATTCCAATATACTTCACTGGAATGGTTTATTAGAGTACTTAACACACCAAACATAAACTACATACTTAAACATTAAACTGTAGAAGTCCAAATCTGAAAAACAATCACATTTCTGAGTTTACTATAATATTTAATACCTCTGTGAAAGAAATGTGACAATTTTTCAGGCCCAAACATCTTAGAAAACAATGACGAATCTGTAAACTAATAATTTAAGCTCTGAACATATCCTTTATCTCTTCTCAGCATTCTACAGCAGAAATGGATATAATTCAAAATATAAAAATAAGGGCTTTGGCATCAAATATAATGTGAAGCATCTCAATACACCATATCCTCACCTTTTTTTCCTTAAAGAACAAGCCCAAAGGACTGCTGTGCCAAATGTCTCAACATTCAGTTTTTAAATCTTTCCGCACGTCTCAGCATTTTACAGATGTTTGTAGCTTTTGTCTAATTGAAATGACAGTGTCATACAATTATCCTTTGAAGTACAACATTACAGACACACACACAAAAAATTCTTTCATCTTGGAGTTAGTACATTAATTTAAAGGGAACTTTTTACATAAGGATCTGAGAGCTTTTATAGGAAGGAAAAAAACTGTAACCCTAAACATGGCTGTGTAATAGACAGAAGTAAAGCAACTCATTTAGTACAAGGCTAAACCACAATCTGCTACAGGACCAAGCACTTCCATGTTCTGCTCCAACTCCCACATTCCAAAATCTTTACTCAAAACAGATTTTCCTCAAAACTTCTCCTCCAAAGAAAGCAGACAACAAAAAAATAAATATCAGCTTTTGAGTTTCTGTTCTAGAGGCACCTCTAGCAGCTACCAACTTCAAGAAAAATTACTTATCATTAAATGGTACCTCTGAAAAGATAATAGTTACTGAACCAGTATGAAGAACAGAACAGTCATGCATGGAATCTTTGCTAGGTTCCAGGTTGCATGTGCTGAAATTGTTTTCTTACATTGTAAAGAATGTGTGCTATATAACACAGAATGAGGAGAATTCATCAGGTAACTAAGGTAGTAAGGTATTGCTAAGTACTGTTGTCTGACCAGAGATCAATATGACTTTTGATACCTGTCTTATTGAAAACATGAAGTAATGGTCCTATTTCAGATTGGATTCAGTCTACAAAATTTAATAAGCCACATCACGACAAAAATATACACAGCACATCTGAATCTGTGATTAACAGTCTGGGACACAGACTACCAGAACAACTGCTGCCCAGCTTCAAACAACTACAGCGAAAAAGGCACTGGCTGGGCAAAGCATTGCTTAATTGATCAATATTAATAATAATTCCTAGTTCAACCTGCAAAGACAAAAAAGCGAGTTTATGGAGGAAATTGAGATTACACTTCACATCATTCGACTACTCTGTTCATTGCACCTTGAAAGAATTATTCAGATTAACTTAGTTCTAAGATCTCTGAGAGCAGATAAGAGTTCTTAGAGCTCTTTTGAAATGGTAACACACAACATATTAAGACCTTTTTGACATCCAGTTTGTTTAATAATCTGTATTAAGAGCACCAGAAAATTAATTAGTACCTAAACTTTGCAATAAAGGTCATCTCTCAGAATCTTGAGAAATATATAAAATAACTAGTGAACAGGAATCCTGACATGAGACTAAATACCACACTGGATTTTTTTCAGGAAAGAGGAGGAAATAAAAATCAAAAAGAGGGGTCCCATCATATATGAAGGTTCTTAGAAATGTGGACCTCACTGCCAGCTGATTTTTTGTATGCTAATAGTTTACACAAACTGAAGAGGAGACTGAATAAGTATATTGCACATAGATGCATTTCCTTTCTATCTATTTAACAACCTTCATCTGATGCTGCAAGTCTTTGAGATGAAAATTGCCAAGTGGCTAGAGAACTATTTTACAGGAAACATTGGACAACATTTCCACATTCTCTATCCTGACTACGTGTCTGATTATGACCATGGTAGGAGAAGGACACTGAGCTAGGTGGCTCCTTAGTCAGACCCACTCTAATTAGTCTAATCTTATTGGTGTACAGAGAGGAGAGAGTAAGCTAGAGCTTTACAGAGGAATTAAATACACCTTAAGTCCATACAGTAGGAAGAGACTGATCCAGATGACAACAGGGAAATCCCATGTTCCTACAAACACTTGACTGCATTTTACATAGAAAACAACTCATAAAATACACACCAGTAACTACAGCAGGACATGAACAAGTTCCTATAACTCACAAAAAGCAGCAAGGTCAGAAAGCGCTGAGAGGAACTCTAAAAGAGAAATCGCACTTACTGCTTCCTAGGCTTCTGCATTCTGCTATGGCCCCTCATCATGGAGGTATCCAGCTGAGACATCACACATACAAACAGCACTTATTCCACAACACTTTTTCCATGTGGGAGTGCTGTATGCCTCCCGCCCAGCTCTCCTGCCTCTGTACCTCAAATCCCATTATATCACCCAGTTCTGCTGGTTAAAGCTCACCTAGGTTGCTGCTCTACCAAAAAACTAAAGCCATCCTTTTGCCAGTTGTCCCAGGCAGACACGGAGTATAGAACTAGGCTCTTTGCACAGGGCACGGCAGGAGACAATGGACGTAAATTTAAAGGACAGACCAAAAGAAGGGAAAATACTTTCAGCATAAGGACAGTCAAGCCCTGGAAGGGTTACCCAAAGAGGCTGTGCAGTCTTCGTCCCTGGAGATTTTCAAGACCTGACTGGATGCAACAAGTTTGAATTAAGATCTCCTGCTGTTCCTTCCAACCCTAATTACACTTAGATTCGATGTCCACACACAGAAAGCACATGCCCCAGACTATGCTTCTACAAGTCTCTCACCTACTGAAAAGTCTGATTTAAGAGATTCAAGACATTACTAACTCAGGTTTCAGATCAGGAAAATTAACGAAGTACTGCATAACACGCGGTGTGAAGCCCATGCCCAGCACGGTTTTTTTTCATATTTTTGTTTGAAGGTGGGCAACAGTTGAGGGTTGAGATAGGTAAAAATTGCAGATGGCATGGCATTATTTTGTTTCTCTGAGAGGTTTTTTTTGTTAGCATAGTTTTTTACATAAATCTAGCTTCACACAGGGTGAAGTTCCTATATTTTATACCAAACCTGGTGGCACCTTAGATGACACGTGATTATTACATGGTAAGACTACACAACAGATTAGAATATAAGATTTGCAATTCTGGAGTAAGAGACCTAAATGTCCCATTCAGTCCTTCACGGCAACATGCCAGCAGATCAAGCAGATCAAATACAGAAAAATCCTGAAATAAAACATCAGGGTTGTGGTTTTTATTTTAATTTCCCATGACCTTGTGTAGCATGAAAAATAAGTCATCCACCTACAGTCTTCCAAATTAAAAAGGCTTTAAATACACAACTCCAACTTTGAAAAAAATAAAAAAAAAAGATAGCAGAGAAAACCATGTATGAGTTTTCATACATGTAATGAATGCAAACTACATAAAGATAGTTTTAAGGAATCACTACAAACTTTTGTGGAACTGGTCAACAATGACCCTTCCAAAGGTCCCCTGTACACTTCAAGCTACAGGACTTAGAAAACAACTATACTCTAGAGATGCAATGAAGTAAGCCTAATAAGTCTGTACCAACAAATATTCTGCTTATCAATTAATATTATCATATCTAATTTACAGCTGGGGTGGGATTTGTTTTAACCTTTCCTTGTGAAGAAAGAATCTATTTCCTACCTGATCTTATAGGGATATACAGAAACTATTTTTGACATAAGAAATTTTTTTATGGTTTCTTTTTTTATGCAGTAAAGGAAGATATGCCACCAAAGATGCACGAATATTCAAGCTGCATAATGCAAAATTGAAATAGTAAGGTATAGTCAAGAGTTGGATTGGTTTTGGCTTCTCTTACAGAACAGGTGTTTTGGGGTGTTTTGTGGTTTGTAATTTTTTCTTTTTCAGCTTAGTTCTTTTGACAGTAACACATTCATAACAGATTCAAAGCACAAACAGGCTGCTGGAAAGTTATAATGCAAGCCTGGAGACATTACAAAATAATTCAGGAGACATTACAAAATAATTCTGAAGGCACGTGAGGGTTTATGAATGAGTGCAGAAATTAAATGACTCCTGGCTTTTACTCTCCTGTATCCTCAAGAGAAAGTTACATCTGTGGAACTGAGTGAAGAAGGGTTGTATTTTTTACTTAGAGGTAATTCTCACAAATAAAATATACTGGTTTAAAGATATAAATCACAAATTAATCATAAATCCCAGTCTAGGCAGAATTCTCTCACTCTTTTTACTGCTCTCCCTTTTTTTTTTTTTTTTTTGAGGGAGTAATCTTCAGCCTATTGAACCTACAGTAGAAAAATAAAAACTTAATTACAGACTAATTTCCTTCTAGCTTTGTAAATTAAGAACTAGAACACATTTTCACTAGAAATAGTCAAATCAAAGTCAAAATAAGGAAGTCTCAAATGCAAACAGTTTACATTTTTTTCTATTACAGAAACAAACCAAAAGTCTAATTTTATCATAAAACACATTTTTTATTTCATTATTTATTCCAATTGCCCCTCTCCTGATGTCTTCAGTAAATGAGTCTCTCAGTAATTAGTTCCAAATATTCAGGTTTGAGATGAATCAGGATCCCAAAGTCACAAAAGCATTTTGAAGACGTGACAATTCCAAACATTGAGTTTTTAGAAGCAGGAGTTTTGGAGTGCTTCTCCATTTATCCTTTCATTTTTTAAACTTCCAGGGTTTCCTCATAAAGTTTTAATTTCCTCCACACCTAACTAAATTAGCACTTAGTTTTGAAAACACTGTTACAAATACCCAATATTGATATTTAATCCCATTATCTTCAGAAGACTGTTCTAAATAAGTGTTATAAGAAATGAGATAGCAAAGGTAGATTCAACTGCAGAATGAAACCAAAGCAGCAACTCATCATTCATCACAGTCTTGGTAAAATATTTTAGTTTTAGGGGTTTATAATATTAAATACCTAAATAGAAAAATAGTTTTCCACAGAATTACTCTTCCAAAACATCAATAGCTTCAACAACCTGAGACAATACTACAGACCAACAAGAAGGATTGACCTCTTCACAGAATGGGTAAGGTTGGAAAGGACCACAGTCAGTCATCTGGTCCAATCTCCCCGTTCTTCCTGTTTTTCAAACTACTTGTTCTTTTGTTCTGCTGCCTTGAAAAAAGTAAAAGTTTCCCACCATTTCCACCACCAAGAAGAAACTAGAAAACGCTAAACCATTTCCCTCATACATACAATTTTAACAATTCAGCTTCAACAAATAGTCTATACAACTCTCATATTAGGGTCTTCTGCACCTGTAATCCCAGAAGCATTGAACGTTTCCTTCAAGGATGAAGAAGCATCTTTGACTTGATCTCCCTGTAGTATCCTTCAAGACAAACTGGTTAAATATGGCCCAGAGAAGTGCACTATTACTAGGTGATGAAATACTGGCTGCATCTTCAGGCTCAAAAGGTTGAAATCAGTATTATAAACTTCCACTGGCAGCCAGGTAAGCGGTAGCCCTCAGGGGCTGATATTAGTGCTGATAATATGCAACACCTTTATTAGCAACCTGAACAATTGGATGGGAGCAGGTCTCGGCTGACAACAAAATGGCAAGGACTGGCTAAGAGGTTGGAAAGCAGAGCTATTTATACCAACCTCAACAGGCTGAATATATTCAAAATTTTATTAGCCAAGACTGTAAGCAATGTGATCAAAACTGGCCCCATTTAAGTAGGACATTGGATCAGAGAACTTTTTCAGAGATCCCTTCCAATCTCTATCAGTGTTACGATTCTCAGCCTACTACATACTATACACCAGTGCTGAAAAATCTTCAGTTTAGTACCCAGCTTTAAACATGTTCAGCTACAGTATAACCTCACCATATTATTATTGTTTAAAATATTAAGTATCTTAAAATTAACTGCAAGTTATTTTCACATTTATATGCCCAAAGCAACACAAGGTTCTTTTTTAATTGTAGGAAACTATCAACCTATCATTCAGGCAGAGCATTTTCAATTTGAAGCTGAGACTGAGGCATTTTTATAAACAAGGATCAAATATTTTCAGAGAATTTACTTGTTACAGTGAAGATACAAACAAATTTTAGAAAAAAAATTGTCAGATAAGTCATTTTTAATGATAAATAGCAGTGTGTTCGTTACAGTGAAATAACTGGTCATATCAACACTTCCCTTGCTATGCTTTTCAATGAGACTGGTCACCTGATTGGAAGCAAGATGCTCAATATGTTTATTTCAGTATAAAAGTAGACAACTGTACAGCTGACAGACTGTTTCTACTCTTTAACCTACAATACTTTTTCTTCCAGATTATCTTGTCTTTTAAGTAGGCTTTAGGAACAAACAACAAGGGGACAGTGTTTCAGTCTTAAGTACTAGAAATAGCCTAGAAGGCACACAAAGAAATATTTATCTTGAGACAACCAGTGTGTACATTTATTTGGGGTTATGGGCTACATGACAGATTGGCAAGAAAAGGCAGTAACTGGCAAAGCCAAACAGCAACAACATTCAACCACCAATTACAACTTATACTAAATACTTCTCTTGCTTGCTGTAGAATTCAGTACTTAAGAGAAAATAGTTTACTTACATTGCATTTCTTTTCCACACACTTAAATGTATATTTTCAGATGATTCACTCCAAAAACAGGAGAGTGAGAAAAAACAACCATACAGTAATGTTTTCCAATTATACCTAGGTATTAAAAGATAATTTTAAAACCCCACCTTCCCAAAATTGCACTTAGAGAAAAATGTAGAGTCAAAAGACTTAGAGAAGAAATTAACAGCTTCTCCATTACTATCCCTCCCATTCCAACAGAAACAAGGGCTGGAATTTAAAAGAATTAAGTGTATAAGAGAATTAGTACTTTCTGGTAGAGTCCTGTGGATTCATGCTGCAGGTACTGACCTACCATCTATTCGTATACAAAAACATCCCTGTTCAATTAAGTAAGAAGTGATCCATATCTGCACTGTCCAGACTTAATCCAAAACAGCGTTATCCTACAGCATAGAATAGAATACACTGAGTTAGAAGGGACCCACAAGGATCAGAATCCAACTGCTGACTCTGCACAGGACAACTCCAAAAAAATCACACCATGTGCCTGAGAGCATTGTCCAAACACTTCTTGAATTCTGCTGTGACCACTTCCCCAGTTAGCTTGTTCAGTGCTTGACAACCCTCTAGGTGAAGTACCTTTTCCCAGTATTCAATCTAAATCTGCCCTGATGCACAATTACGCGCCTCTCTCTTGAGTCCTATCACTAGTTACCACAGAGAAGAGATCAGTGCCTGCACCTCCACTTCCCCTCGTGGGGAAGCTGGAGGCAAAGGTGATTTTTCCCGTCTCCTCCAGGTTTAACAAACCGAGTGACCTCAGTTGGTCCTCAAATGGAGAAGCAGATGCTACACCATCTTCATGCCCTCCTTTGGACACTTTCTAATAGCTTAATATCTTTCTTATATTGCAGAGCCCAAAACTGCACACAATATTCAAGGTGAGGCCGCCCCAGTGCAGAGCAGAGCAGGACAATCCCCTCCCTTGACCAGCTGGTGATGCTTTGCCTGATGCACCCCAGGACATGGTTGGCCCTCCTGGCTGCCAGGGCACTGCTGACTCAGATTCAACTTGCTGTCAACCAGAACACCCAGATCCTTTTCCATAGGGCTGTTCTCCAGGGTTTCATTCCCAGTCTGTACATCCAGGGTTGCCCTATCCCACGTGCAGAATCTGGCACTTGTCAGTGTTAAAGTTCATAAGGCTGGTGACTGCCCAATCCTCTAATTTGTTGAGATCTCTCTGCAGGATCTCACTGCCTTCGAGGGAGTCAACAGCTCCTTCCAGTTTTGTGTCATCTGCAAACTTGCTTAACATCCCTTCCAGTCCTGTGTCTAAGTCATTTATGAAGATGTTGAAGAGCACAAGGCCTAAAATAGAGCCCTGAGAAACCCAACCAGTGACAGGTCACCAGTTTGATGTTACATCATTCACTATTACCCTCTCTGCTCAACCCATGAGCCAACTGTTCCCCCACCACATGACGCGTTTATCCAGCTGTGTGCTGGACATTTTGTCCAGAAGGATCCTGTGACAGTCAGTATCGAAAGCTTTACTGAAATCCAAAAAACCCACATCAACTGGCTTCCCTTGATCAATTAGGTGGGTTACTTTGTCATAAAAGAAAATCAGGTTGGATAAGCAGGACTTTTCTCTTACGAACCTGTGCTGGCTGTGACCGATGACTGCGGTGTCCTTCAGGTGTTTCTCAGGCACTGAAATAAGACTGGCATACCTGTGGTCACTAGGGTCATCCTTCTTGCTCTTCCGGAAAACTGGGACAACATTTGCCACCTTCCAGTTGACTGGGACCTTTTCAGATTCCCAAGACCATTCAAAAATCATTGAGAGGTTTTGTAATGACATTAGCCAGTTCTTTGTGTACCCCTGGATGAATCTCATCAAGTCTCATACACTTAGAGGGAACCAGCTAGAGCAGCAAATCCTGCACAGGTTTGGGGTTGACTGGGAGTTTATCATTCTCATGGTCATGGTTCTCCAGCTCAGGTCTCTGTGACTCGAAGAGACCATCACCAGTGCTGAAGTCTGAAGCGAAGAAAGCATTACACACCTCTGCTCTGTATTCCTGTTTGTGAGGTGACCATCCTCAGCATGTAACAAGCTGTTATTTTTCTATACTGCTTTTTGCTATTAACATATTTTTTAAAAGCCTTTTTATTATCCCCCACATTTCTGGCCAGTTTCAAGCCTGATTGAGCTTTGGCTACACAAATTTTCTCCCCACAGTGGTGAACAGCACCTCTATAGTACTCCCGTGTTCCCCGAAGTTCCTTCCACTGGTCTAAGGTGTTTTTTAATTTTGCCTTAGCTCCAGAATAAAATCCCTGCTCAGCTTAGTCAGCCTTTTGTCTCACATGCTTAACTTCCAACATTTTGGAATTGCCTGTTCCTGTACTCTCAGGAGATGACACTTAAGAAGTGACCAGCAATGACAGATCCCAGCACCTTCAAAAGCATTCTCCCAGGGGACCTTACTCACTAGTTCCCTAAGCAGCCTGAATTCTGCTCTCCTCATGTCCAGGGTTGAAGGCCCTTCAGGCTGGCACTTTCCCTCCTGTCAACAGAGATTTTAAACTCAATTGCTTTGTGGTCACTGTGGCAAAGATGGCCACCAATCACTACTCCACTCACAAGACCCTCTCCATCAACCAGCAACAAATGAAGGAGGGCACCTTTCCTAAGTCAGCTCCCTTAGTACCTGTACCAAAAAGTTATCAACAAGGTGTTCTAGAAATCTTCTGGAAGTCTGTCTGTACCAGCTGTGTGGTGTTCCAAGTTGACATCTGGCAAGCTGAGATCCCCCTTAAGAACAGGGGTGGTTGATTTATAGGTATCCCTTAGCTCCTTAAAGGATAATTGGTGTTGTCATCCTGGCTGGGTTTTCTACAGCAGACTCACACAATGACATTTGTTTGTTCGTCCCTTAATCCTTACCCATTGGCTCTCAAGTGTGTCACTGCCAACTGCAAGCTCCACATATTTGCAGCTCCTCTGTTACATACGTCATCCCTTCATCTCACCTGCCCTACCTATCGCTCCTCCAGAGCCTGTATTTGTCCACTGTAACACACCAGTCACAGGTCTCATCCCACCACGTTTCACTTATGCCAATAATGTCCTATCTCCGGGACTGGGTCAAGGCTCCTAGCTCCTCTTGCTGGCTCCTTTTGCTGTGTGCACTGGTCTAGGAACACTTCAAGTGCAGTTCATTGTAGCCAATACCTTATGGAGAGGACTGAAGGACCTCATTAGAGTGCAGTCCTTTAAACTCTGCCATGCAGTTTCACTGCTGATCACTGGCAAAGCTGGGTTTCTCCGGGACTTGGCAGTGATAAGCAGTGGGATAGGTTTGGAAGGCACTCATGCAATGACTTAGAAGCTGCTACATGGATTTTGTGATTTAAATTTTTCCAGAGTTCTAAGAGGTTTTTTGTGGGTTTTTTTTGTTTGTTTGTTTTTTGTTTGTTTGTTTGTTTTTTGACTAAATAATTTCCATTATGTAGCTAAGTGTCAGGATATTAAACCATACTCCTAAACAAAACAAAAGAAAAAAACCTTAAAAAAAAAAGGAGGACCTTATCAAGTACTAAAGAAAGATGGAAAGAAGAAAATATGCTCTTTGAATGGGTATTGCCAGGAGATTTGGTCAAAATCAGAATTCACAAAGGCGTTAGCAGAAAAACAAACTGGATGTTAACAACCTCAATACAATTCTTTTCTTGGAATCTGAAAATGCTTGTATTCACCCTGCCACATCTAAAGGAAGAACCATAACGGAACCATAGTAAGATGCGTTCACTAGACAAAGCAAGCAGAAGGATGGTCTAACCTATCATGAATGGTTGTCCAGATCTAATAAATGTATTTCAGACTTCCATTTTAACAGTAATACATCTGCATGAATGTTAAGGGTATCACTGGTCAGAAATAGGGGTACTTTGAACTCTAGTACTCTGAACAAACTCTTATTGAGGCTTTTTTCCCCCAACACATGCAAAAAGAAGCAAGTTGTTTTACAATAAAATAGATGTTAAGACTACGCAAAGACATTACCTCATTAATCTCAAGATATAGACAGAAGAAGGAAACTTAACCCTCAGGCAGGCAATCACTGAGAAAGATACTGCTGAAAGGTAAACTTCTGGTGAAGAGTCCAACAGCTAGTACAGGATTCCACTGGTCTCTCTCTCTAGTTTCTACCCATTCAGAGAAGGATTTCAATTTTTTTACAAGGCACCCAGTAACTGCTATGCTTGACACATTTAGCACTTAAATTTTTTTTTAAGTTTTTCCAACTGGAACACAGCAACTTTCTGTCAGTCTGCTCAATTCAGCACGCTGGACTTCTCTTACAGCACGAACCCTTTCTTACCCCAGAGAAAGAAAGAGCTCATTGCCCTCTGCTTACTTGCAATGCTGTTGTTTTGTAGGACACCTACCAAGCACCATACATGAAGTGCCTTCTAAAGAGACAGGTAGACTCTTGGAAGCAAGCCATCAGCAGGGTTTCAAGATGTCATATCCTTACTGCTGTGACTGGCTGAACATCCTATGCAGATTGCATATTTGGATCACTTCTACCTTTCACTACAGTATTTCTCACAAACAGCTCAGGAGACTGTTGTGTCTTGAGTCTGGTAGCCTCAGGCACAAAATACACAGATCAGTGTTCCTTATACCTTTCTAAATCATTCATTACTCTGTTATTAACAGAAAAACACTTCTGAATTTAAATGATTTCCATCTGGTTAGGTGAAAATGTAAACTTTTGTTACATGAAACCCAGCTATACCGTTGTCCTTCATAGATGAATCAAGATTTTGATTATATATACACCTTTTTAAAAAAGGTAACCACAAAAATACTTGTTATTCTCCCTACTGGGGTTCAAAAAAAACACAAAAACAAAACAAAAAAAAACCAGCAAACCAGAAAAACCTTTATCTACATAGCTATGCCAGCAGAATCCTCAAGTGTAAACACGTACAAAAGTGAAGCTGCACTTTCACCAGTGCAACTTGTTTTGCTCAAAGCAGGACAGAATTACTTTAACAATATATCGTACTATACGTGGGTCCTCACAAAGCATTGTCAGTACATAATGGGAACTCTGTCTTTTTTGGACAGATATCAGCTGTAAATGAGAAAAATGCTACAAGTAAAGTCAACACCTGTATCAAATAAATACCTGCAAACTGAGAAACACTTTCTAAAGGTAATTAAAAGTGGTTATAAAATCTAGAGAAGGAAACATATGTAGTTATGATAATTGTAAACAATTCAGTTACGTTTTATAACCTGAAGTACTATTATGAGGCAACAAAATCCAAATCCCACAGCACTTAATATTTGGAGTTAATCCACCTTTCAAGATCCGACAAGCTATCAAGAAACTGCTTTACAACCACTGTAAAGGAAAAAAGATGCAAGTATTACCAAAGTCATTTTCAAAAGTCACCATTATTTAGATAAGCAGTAGTGCTGAGAAGATAAAAATCAGCCTTTACCTTTATCACAATGTACAAAGTTTCACAACTACTCCCATCCTGTCACCACTCGTTTCACAGCTTCCCCTATGGTTTCTGTCCTCCATCACCTTCAACACAAAATACACTTAAGACACAGAACTACTTAAGAATTGACTCTAATTCCTTCCTATTGAACAGAAACTAATAATTAATAAAAATAATCCAATATTTTACATGCCTATTTCAAGATAACTGAGAAAACACAAACTTACTTTTCTTATTCTGCCACCTTTCCTATCATTAAATTCTCCAGCTGCATTGCAGCTGAAATTGCATCCCACTTTCTTGGGGCAAAAACTGTTTTTGTATTCAGTTTGGGGCGCTCTGTATCTTCTATGAGTGCATTATTTCAACAGGTGCCCATTTTCCTTTTTAAGTATTTTATTATCAGTCTCCACCACAGTGGCACAATGATCAGAAAAGGGACATTTAGCACCAAATGGCTACTTGAGAAAGACTATTTTCTTGAAAAATAAGACAGTGAAACACTCAAAGCTCTAAAATAACATCTCCTGAAAAGTAATTTTAAAACATACACCACGCAGAGCTACAAGGGCTAAGTGGTTACATGCACTGTGTACTACTACCAAGTCACTCTGTATGGCACAGTAAAGCTACGTCCAGCATCCAATGAGAAAGACAGCAAGAAACTGGCACGTTGCTGATTACTCCAACAAGATATCACCTATATCCCAGCCTTCTTTTGTCTGAGAACTGCAACTGACCAGGCTGAAGCAATACTTCAAAACGTTTTCTTACAGCTACATAGCTGTATCAAAGACAGGACAAGTAAACAGTCTGCAAAACATTCATGGTTAAGTAGGTACTCGCATTTGACACTGGAGACAGTTTAGTCAAAAATGCAACACTACTAGCAAGTTTCCCCAATAATACCTTGTACAACAGGTATCTACATTTATAAAATTTGACCCCAAAAATGTGATGAAATGCTTAATTGCTAGTTATAGAAGTAATTAGTATAAAGGTACAGGAAGTTTCCACGAAGTGCCAACACACGGTGACATGGTGCAGCAAGGTTTAGGCCCTCAAAAACATGGAAACAGGTGAGAACTTGTTTCTCAATGCCTAATATGAATACAGTCACCTTTAACAACGCAGCAAATTCATATACAGGATTCTAACGGCTGCTGAGCAAGGAATGTGTTTTCCTGGAAAGCAAGGCACATTCTGAGCAATGCTTTAACAAAACAAACAAAAACCCTAACCACCACCAAACCAGCAAACCCCAAACACCACCATCAAAAAACTACTGAAGGAACACTAGTTGAGAAAACTAGTTCAAAGAACTAAGACATCAGTCTCAAAGAGCAAAAACAAACCCACTGCCCAAAAACAACCAAGACAAGACAAGAGTACAACTAGGGATGGGGTACACAGCAGAGCCCCTAAGATATCCCTCTACACAACGCTTGCTGCAATGTGCAAAATCATTACTAATTGGGCTAGGACTAGTTGACTTGGAGAAGTAAAGATGCAGCATTTTAAGGCTCCTATAAAGGGCACAAGTGGCAGGTATTTAGGGCGCTCCAAGACACAATCTAGGAGGTTTGCACGCTCTGAAGCCAGAAAATTAAAAGAACTCACTTTATCACTTGTATCCATCACTTTCCAAACCAACAACAACACTGAAGACCTATGTCACAACTCTTCACCTCAAACTAAAGGCTATGCAAACAATTATTCTCAAAAAATACAGTTATAAAGATTTCTACTGTTCCTTAAACTCATTCCTCCACCTTTCAAGACCTTCTCACGTGAAAGCGTGTTCTGTGAAAGTGCCTAGGATGTCACAAAAAAAAAAGGGTTAGTGATTTCACGTGTGGAGAACATGATTTCGCCTTCTCCTTCAACTTCAGAAACAAAGATCTTATTTTCTAGTGTTACTTTAATAATCTATAATGTTAACCAAAAGAACTACAAGGGGTTTCCTAAAAAACCACAGTGGTCATCATTATTAGTGCAAAACTGAAGACAAAAATCCATCTCTCTCCGAAGTTCCCTGTGGCCTTTCCTATTAATGGCAAAAAAACCACTAAAAACTTAGTTATCATTCTTCTAAATTCCTCTAGGAGTATTACAAATCAATGCCAGATTTTTATACTAGTAGCAAACCACAGAGGACAGTGGTGTTGGCTGATAAAAATATCTTCCTCTGCCTTCAAAAAAATGCTCTTATAAACCACCACATTTTTTCCAGTGCAGGAAATTCTTCTGAGTTCCAAACTGAATAATATTTACACCTGAACATCTAATTCCGACCTGATAAATCAATTTTCTTTCATTAACATTGTTTTGACCATACTTCACCAGGGACCTCTGAGTTATCTTTCAAAAGCCCTAGAACTTACTCTGTCGACAAGAAGACTTTAAGAAAAAAAAATAAAAGCCGCGGGTCGTGACAGGTCTGATTGATTTCGGATAAATGACACCTCATCTGCCCGTCTGTTTGGATGCCGCCCCGTAATGACGGCTGCGGTCGCTCTGCCCGATGCGGGCGCATCCCGCCTTGCCCGCAGCGTGTGGGGAGCGCTTGGCCAGCGCAGCCCACGCGGGGAGCCCGGGCACGGCCGGAGCGCTCGGGAGAAAAGTGCCGGGGCTGCGCCCGGCGCCCCCAGCGGCTGCTCCGCGGCGGCCGCACCCCGCGTCCCCGCTCACCTCGGCGGCCGGGATGTTCACCACACCTGTCGACCTCCTCTTCTCCCTCAGCTTCCTCTTCTCGATCTGCCCCTTCCCCTTCCTGGCGCTGGGGCCCGAGCTCTTTCCCTTGGCGGCCAGCTTCTCCTCGCCCTCGGGGGAGTCCGGCGCGGCGGAGGGTTCGACTGCCCGGCCCGCGGCGACGGCCGGCGGCGGCTCCTTGGCGGGGGCGGCGCGGCCCAGGGCGGCGCTGGCCAGGCTGACGCAGTTCACGGCCCCGCCGGCGGGGGGCGCCGCGCGGTCGGGGGGCAGGTTGTTGTTGTTCAGCTCGGCGGAGGGGCCGCTCCCTGCGGGACGGGGCTCCCCCCCGGCCGGTGCGCCCGGGGCCGGCGGCGCCTGCTTCGCCCGCATCTTCTCCCGCTTGGCTTTCCACTCCTCCAGAAAGTCCGTGGTGCTGCCCCCGGCGCTGCGGTAGCCGCCGGTCGCCATGTTCCCGGCGGGCTGGACGGTGGGAGCGCCCCACCAGCACCTCTGCCGCCGCCCGCCCTGAGGCGGCTCTGCTGCCGCCCGGAGAGGAGAGGTCCCGGCGGGGCGGGCGGGAGAGACGGGGGCGGGGAGAGAGGCTCGGAGAAGCACAAACACCCTGGAGAGAAACAAAAGGGGGGACGTGAGCCGTCCCGCCGCACTGCCCATCCCCGTCCCGCCGCCCCGCCAACTCCCTGGGAAGCCGCCCGGGTACGGGTCTCCATCAATGCCCGCCCTCACACGCTCGGCTCCCACGGATCGGACCGCGCCGCCGGAATCCGCTGCGGCGTCCCTCGCTCCCCGGGGCTCCCCTCATTCCTCGGCGCGGGGCCGCCCGGCGGCGCCCGCCTCCCCCGCCCGCCCGCCCGCCGCGGCCACGACGACCGCACAGCGCTGTCCCTCACCCCCGGGCCGGCGGGTGCCGCGTCCGCGATCACGGTGCCATCCCCCCGACGCCCGCTTGCCTGCCCGAAGAGCCGCGTTCCCGCGCAGAGCGGGGCGGGGCGAGCGCTGCCGGCGCTCACCTCCCGCCCGGCGGGGCCGCGGCTCGGGCGCTCCCCTGCGCCGGCGGCACCAGGTGAGCGGCACCGCCTCCCGCCGTCCCGGAAGGAGCGGCGCGCCCCCGAGGCTTCCCGAGCTCCCTCCCCTTTCCCCATCGCGGCGCGGACACAGCCGAAGCCAGGGCGGAAACTGCCGAGATGGCCTCGACAAAGGGGTGAGGGCGGGGAGGCCCCGCCCGGGCCGGTGCGCGCCGCGACCCGACCGCCCCGGTGCCGGCCCGGCTTGGGGCCGCGGCACCTGCCCCGGGCAGCGGGAGCGGACACGGACCTCGGCGCTCCCGATGAGCGACAGCGAGGGCTGGAGGGGGCGAGTGGCTCCTCGGGGGAGCAGGATGAGCGGGACGGCCACCGCCGCCAAACGCCGCCGGCCCCGGGCCGCCCTCCCCACCCCGGGCAGCTTTAACGGGCGGCGGGCGGGGGCTGCGGGAGCACAGCCGGGAGGGGCCGGAGGAGGCGGTCTGGTGTCACCCCCCTCCGCAGGGGGCTCCGTCGAACCCGCCCCGCACCTGCCGCGAAGCCTCGGGTGAGGGGCCCCGACGTGCGGCAGCCTCCCGCGGGGCAAGTGCCGCGCTCGGCCCGCGGGCGGGTCGGCTCCCGGGTACCGCCCGGCAGGAGCCGCGTGGGCAGCCCGGCTGGGTCAGCCCGCGGCCCCGCTCCCATCAGGGACACGCCGCTGGGACGGGAGCGCCCGCCTGGCCTGGAAACGTGGTCCATCGACAGCGGAGCTGTGCCTGAGGGGAGGAGCCCGCAGTTGGTGGCTCCCGCGACATTAATGATTTCCCCTGGGCCGCTCCGGCGGTGCGCAGACCGCAGCAGCTGGTGGAGTTCGCTCCTGCGGGCGGAAGGTTGAGAGAGTGCTTGTGTTTTCCTGATGTGACAAGAAACAAGGATTCAAGAGGTTTCCACGAGTAACACTGCAAAGACTTGAAAGATGTCTCGTTCATAAATAGTAACAGCCCTCAGTGGGGAAACCTGACTGCTTTAAATGTTAGGAAACACGAACGTGCAAGGATCGTGATGGGAGTGTGTGTATCTGTTAAACAGTTTGCCTAGGTGTTAAGATGGCTAAACCTGCACGGAACACTCAGCACAGCTTTTTGTCGTTTGTCCGAACCCACTGTGTCTTAATAGCACTCTGAAAACTGCTCGTGGTAGTTTTGGCAATCACTGCTTTCAATAGATTGTGGCTTGCTTAATCTGCTTTATAAGGTGTATGCTGAGGGAAATGAGTGGATCGGTACTACCTTTCCAGCAGAAAGAGGGTGAGGACAAGATAGAAGCTTACAGCTTATCGGAGGAGATACACAGCCTGTTCTTACTTAGCTGAGAGCACCTTTTCATCACTTTTTCCCCCCTTTTTCAGATTCGGTCTTGAATTTGTCCACTTCGTTAATAAAATTCAGTAGGACTTCAGAATATAAACTTTGCAAAGGTTTTTGGTTTCACTTCACAGAAAAAAAAAATTATAGGTGCTACAGGTAAGGGTAAAAAATATCTAGCAAAATGAGCCTGCACATCTGGTGCTAGGCACTCTGCAGAGTGTAAATAACCGGCTTAGCCCATGTAACCACGTGCACCTTAGGTCTCTACCCTGTTTTCTTTCACATAGTGGGCACAGTCTCACCCTACCAACCTTTTCTGCACTTCTGGTGATCATTCATTTACTTGGACTTTTCACTGAACTCATATCTGATTTCTGCTCTGGTTTGGGTTTAAGGGTGCTTTTGGTGTGGCAGTTGGTTCTGAAGAGGTGTTTAAATATTTGTATATGTGGAAGTTAAGGTACAATTTTATCACTGCAGATGAAACCTTGTCTATTTCAGGCTAAGGGAGAATCCCCGAACAAAACTGGCTAGTTGTTCTGTGTTATGTTGGAAAGCTGTAAAGAGGCAGAAAAATAGATAGCAAAAACATAGTTTTGTGCTAGTGCTACTCTTTACTACGCAGCAATACAAAATTAGTGAAGTTGGTCCTAAAAAATGTTTTGACTAATCAATTTTTTACTTGCACTCTTATCTGTGGAGTTTTTAAGTTAGACAACTACTCAATCGTATTTCTAGAAAATATAATCTAGAAAAAGGATTCCTCATGTGAATTCTTGTCTGCCTTTCTCCTCCTGTAATTTTTTTCTTTTTATAAAATGAAGAGCTTTTCTTGAGAGAATCATGTAACCGTGACAATAATAGTATTTTGCCCTCACTTTTACACACCATGAGGAGCATAGCTGACCAAAAATAAGTAAAAAAAGTCAGATTATGAAGTTGTTACTTATAGTACGTTGTGTATATGGAGAAATATAACAATGTATTGTAGTTTTTAGGGCACCCTCAGTTCTCTGTTACCCCAGGTCTCACCAGCTGTTCCCTGGGCCCCTCTCTCTGGCAGTCCTTCGCAGCTAGTAAGGCTTAGATGTGCACGCCCCACTTCGCATCTGATCTGCCCACCTTTCTTATGTGTGGGAGGTGATGTGTCCAGGCTTCAGCTGCATCTACCAATGCTGTTGGATTTACTTTTTTTCTGATGTAAAATACATTGTGGGGTTTGGGATTTTTTTAGTGACAAAAAGGCTTTGTGTGCCTTACAGTCTGTTACATATTAACAGAAGTTATGTTGTGGTGAGTGAGGTTGGGTTTAAGTGGCCAATACAAAAATGCTGACTATCAGATGTTTGCATCTCAACAAGGTTGTCTGTGCTGGAGAGCTTTCAGGGATAAAGTCCCAAATAGTTTAAGTATCATGCTGCATGTTTTCCTCTGCCACAAGGGAGTACAAGCTTAATAGCTTGCAAACATTTTCAGAACAGTACTTTTTTCTTAACAAATTAAAAAAAAATCTTCAGGATATCCTTAAGGCCTAGGAATACAATTAATTTTATTAGCTATGTTTTAAACTGGCATAATGACAAGGGACCTTAAGCCTTAAGATACTGGTTTTTATATATTCAATATTATGGAATAAGATTCTCCCCTAGAGGTAAAATTACCACCAGGATTGGGTAGGATGATCTTGATCTCCTTTGCCATGCAAAAAACACTTCATTTTTCAATTAGACTAAAACCCATAATTCATTCCTAAAATATCAAGGAAATGAAGTGTGTTTTGGGGTTGGGCACTTCAAAGCTGCTTCCTTTCTAAAGGGTTGCAAGCTGCTTGAGTTCTTTTAATTTATTCTAGAGATTTAACCAAATTATCCAGCCTTTCTAAGGTGCTGCTTGCAAGTTTATCTGAGCCATAATCTTTTCTGAAGTGGCAGTTTTCAAGGGCTGGAAAATAAAACAGTGAACATAACAACATATTACTGGCTGAAAAAAATTAAGGACAACATCCAAATTCCTGCCCAGTATCTGTTTGCTTGTTACCATTGTAACATTTTTTTATACCCATTGATGCCTGTATGTTCTGTACTGAAATTCCCTCCCTCTCACCCTCGTCAGCATTTCTGGAAGTTCTCCCCAAAGCCTCTGCTGAGTTTACTGTTTTCTCCTGCCTCTTTCCCAAACACACATGCTCCTCCTTCTGCTCAGATTTCTTTGGGCCCCTGCCTGTCTTACCTGAACTTCCATGAAACTCTTTCACGTAGTGCACCTATCTATTGCTTCCCATATCTGATCCCCTTGAAGTCCATTCAGTCAGCATTCTTCGTGTTTCTTCTCCCAATCCAAACTTTCTCAGTCACATACTTGTTCTACCTGCTTTATTAAACTAAGTTTATTAAGCTTGCTCCAGTGATGTCCCATTAAATTTTCCCTCTCTGCTGCTTTAAATTTTACCTGGATAATCCTCACCCACATCACTGTGCCCTAACTAACCTATCTGCTTATTTCTGCACTATGTATCCAATAATGCTGTTGCTTAAAATTGCTATGACTCAGTGTAATCTTACTGCCATCTTTTTGTAGAAATATCTCTCCCTATTTTTATCCAAAAACTTCAAAAACCTCTCTTTAAATCTTTTACTTTAAATCTCTGGCTGTAACTTCCATCTAATCTTCCTGTAAACTCCCCACCTGTGCTCCATGACATTTCTAATGTCAAGTCTCCCCTCAAAATAAAATAATTCTTAAGCACCCTCTTGACTCCTCTTCTTTAACTTTTTATTACTAATAGTTGGGTATTTTGGCAGTTTCATCTAAATGCAGATAACTGTTACACTTTTCAATTTAATACTGCTTTCTGCTACTTCTGAGCTATGCATATTGTTCTTTGAGGCTTAGCCTATCATCGTGGATTTCTTTATTTCCTAAACTTTTCTTGCAGAAACAAATTATTCTTTTTTTCCCCGCACTGGAGCTTTGTGTCACAGCACTAACTTTCTGGCAAGGTTTTCCTCTGTAAGGTTCTAAAAACTGATTATGTTCTAGTTGCAACTGGATTGCTTCCTTATGGTTTGTGCCACAAACTCATACAAAGCTGACAATCCCACTTTTACTGAAATGCCATTTTTGTCATATTTATTGTGCTACTGAATTGGATGCTTGAACCTTTTCTTTTTTTTTTTTTTTTCCGATTGCTAGGGCCTGATTTAAAATCTTGTATGTAAATACAGCAGAGCTTTGTGAAATAGCAGGATTTATCAGGAGGCATTAGCTTTCAAGATCAATCCTAGAGTGCATCTTCTAGTCTGGTTTCTGTATTTGTTTTACCATTCTTGAACTCTGCAATAATTTGACCAAAAATAACTATGTAGTTTCTTTGAACTGGTTTGGCTTGACAGACAAACTAGTGTTGTTTCTTGCAGCAAAATTCATTCATCTGGCTGATGGAGGAATGCAGTGTGAGAAGCAAAAAACAAA
>NW_020955670.1:297567-299540 GCF_003031625.1 Empidonax traillii | reverse complement strand
GAGCTCGTTAGCCCTGTAAGGCAATCCATCTACGTCCTGAGGACCTCGCTGCCACCGTCCAAGCTCGCTTGGCCCCGGCAGATGAACCTCAGGATTAAAGGGTGGGCTCAGTTCCGCGCACACTGTGTCTCACCTAAAAAATCCAATGCGCAGGCTGGAAGGTGTAAAGACCTTCCCCAGTTCTTCGTTCGCGAAGACTGGCCATTACAGTCTGACTCTGTAAGATGGTCTGTTGCTGCTGCTTGTGTCCTGCACCATAAGAGGGTATAGAGCCACGACTTAGCTTGTCTTACTACTCCTTGCTAATTGTGAGGAGGTTCAGTCCGCAAAGCTTTGAAAGAGTTCATTGAGCAACCATGGTACCTCCTTTTTTGTCCAAACAAGTCCTTTGTAGGGCCAGATTTGAACAGTGAAGCAGGCAAGTGTGCCTTAGAGCAGCTTGTTGAGATGTAGGGAAGGAAAAATAGACGCAGAGTCAAAATGTTACACAGTGAGGTATAAGGAGGTAGAAAAAAGCTAGTGCTGACAAGCCTTACAGTGCTTGGGAAAGAAGGGACAAGGTGAATGCTCTGAGACAGGCTATAAATATGCTTGGGGACCAGTTTGCAAAAGCCATAGAAGCAAATCTCCTCATGGTGGATCAGGAGGGTCAGGATGTACCGTACAAAAGAAGCACTTGGAAGAGGCAGTTTTTCCCTGCTTTTGATATCACTGTGAATGAGCCTAGGGAGCATCTCAGATCAGAGCACTTCCTTGTGGAGGATCCCTCAAAATCACAGTATTGGAAAGAAACGCAACAAATTGAGAAACTGAAAAATAACAAATTGCCAAACTGAATGGCAGTGATAAAGTAGCAGATGGAATTCAGTGTAGATAAAAGTAAAGTGACTTATGTTGGGACAAATTTTCCAAGGTATGATACTACCTAGAAATAGTTGAGCAGCACTGAGTCTGTCAAACTAAAATGCTCCTTCAAAATGCCCACCCTTCCTTGCCATAAGGGACCGTTACATAGAGGCATTGGACTTGGCTATGTACTGGCTTATTAGTCCAGCTCCACACTTGCCCTTTTGGGAACAAACTGCTTAGAAAATAGAGGCGCTCTGCTCTCTTTCATTCCTCCACAAGAGAGAGCTCTTCTAGTCTTATGGACTTAAGCTAGCCTTGAGTGTTTTCTAGGGCATGTTTTTGTGTCATGTTGTCCTCTAGAGTCCCGAGTTCTTGGGAATAGCCTACATGGGCAGCTGTGCTGCCACCATCTTCACTAGTGGAGAGGCTGCCAGGTTACCTCACTGCTGTGCCATCTAAGATACTGTCTGTCACCTTGGTAATGAAGAGCTGACTGTACCTATCCATATGACAGAAATAATATCATAGGTGTAAGCTTCCCTTAAAAGATAACCTTAAGTTATCTGAATAACACTACCCTTGTTGCTTTTTATGATATTTTTCTAGCACCTACGGAGCCTATTCATTCTTCTTAAAGACAGCATCCCCTGAGCATAAGCCTGGACTCTTAGTCGTATGGTTTAGTTTTAGGTAGTCCTTCAAGGATCAGAGAGTTGTACTCAATGATCCTTATGGGTCCCTTCCAACTCAAGATACTTCTATGACCTCTATACAGCTAAATCATTATAATTTTAAAACATTGTTAAACAGACTTCGGTCTGGCCTACACCAAAGATAATTCTGTTTCTGTCTTTCTGTATCTCCAAATATAAGCACACAAATGAATAATTAGAAAGCAAATCAAGTGGTTACTGGCTCACTGTCATTCTGTCTTGTTGCTGCTGGTTACAGTTCATAATCCTTCAGGGCTGTTGTGTTGTGGGTTTGTTTTGTTTTAATTAACAGCCCTCTGCCTCGTCAAAAATTATTTTGATTTTTTGATGAACCAGTACAAAGTCGGTAAAAATTAATTAGCCCTCTTGATTCTCACTGTGTATCTCTTGGTTAAACTGTTGTACCTCATC
>NW_020955670.1:249318-297054 GCF_003031625.1 Empidonax traillii | reverse complement strand
ATTCTGTCTTGCTGCTGGTTACAGTTCATAATCCTTCAGGGCTGTTGTGTTGTGGGTTTGTTTTGTTTTAATTAACAGCCCTCTGCCTCGTCAAAAATTATTTTGATTTTTTGATGAACCAGTACAAAGTCGGTAAAAATTAATTAGCCCTCTTGATTCTCACTGTGTATCTCTTGGTTAAACTGTTGTACCTCATCCTTTTGATCTAACCTCAGGCAGGTGATGAGCTGCACACAGTAGGAAAACGCAGCAGGCGCAAAACTATGCCCCCAAAGAATCATAGTTAAGGCTGAGGGATCTCCTCAGAGAGCTGACTAAGAAACTTGGCCTTCACTGAAATGCAGCAGATGATGCATGCAGAATTTGGTGTGATGGCTTTTTACAATGCTTTGTTTGAGCTACCCGTTCATTTGGAGATTATTTTTCTCCTGCACTGCAGTATTTCTAGGGCCTACTGTGCTTCATATGCTGGACCATAACGAAGTTGCCTTGGAAAAAGAAACAGGCAGATATTTCAGGAATTTAGTACTGGTTATTAGTAGCAATCATCTAGAAGTGTCCAAAGCAAACACAAACAACAATCAGTCATTGGCAGTGTGGTGTCAATGAGTGTAAGTAAAGGGGGGGAAGCACTTGGAAGAGTTGAGAGTGATTGTGTATGAAACCAAACAGTCTACAAAGGGAGTGAGAGAACGTTAAAAAAAAATTCCTATTGTTAAAATTTTGTTGATACTTTATATTACAAAATTTATTTCAATGATGCATGGTCATGCTGTAAACATCTAGGACAAAAGTTTGAGACTCTGAACAATTGCAACAAAATCTATGTGCCACCGTAATGATTTTACATAAACAAATGTGGACATGCTTAAAAAAAATTTGTCATTTGCTCATAATATATATGATTTGTTCTTTCAAGATGACAAGTTTTAAATACGTATTAAAAAGAAGTTTTAAATTAAAAAGTTACTTGAAAGAGGACAAGCTGCATACTTCGCCCTGCCCAGCAGCAAACCCACAGCCAATTCTAAGTTGATTTATTCCCAAGCATTAGGACCCAACAGCCATCCCCTTATGGGTTTGCTTTATTGTTAGACACTCAAAAAGAGATGAAACAAAACTAAAAATAGTCAATTATGGTTTGCCTGCAAACACCTCGATAGGTTGAAAACAAGAAATAAGTGTAAAAGCTTTCATTGCTTTCCCCCTGGAAACTGTTTCAAGGTATGGCAGAGAAAAATAGGAAAGGGGCCTATGAAAAATAGTGCTGATTCCTGAGGAGGGCAATAATTTTAGGATTGAGTGTGAACAGGTGACTTTTAGGAGTGGGCTTAGGTTATGGTAAAACCATCCCCTTGCATTAGAGATAACCAAGAGTAGATGGGAACTCAGTGGCTGGGTAGAGACATTCCTCCTGAGCAAAGATTAGATTATCAGTGAAAAACAAAGACTCAGTGGTCAAGAAAAGACTAATAGGGTCTTTGAAACCATTAGGGATCTGAGAAGCTCAGGATAAAGCAGTTCAAGGAAAGGGGGAACAGGAGGTGAGGAACAGAGATGGATGGAGAGCACGCAGTGTTGAGGCTGCTGGACTTCCAGAGTGAGGAATTATGGACAGTGGAGGATTCAGCAAAAGATACAACTGTGGAGCAATGAGCTCTGGCAGAAATAACCAGGGATGAGTCTGCAGGGGGAGTGAAACAAGCAGCAAATGAGTAGAAAGTGCAGGAAGCAAGCCGAAGGATGGGAGGTGGTCTGAGGGGGCCAGAATAGGCAGCAAGTATGAGAAGGACTGAATGAGAATGTTGGGAACTGAATGGTGAAGGCAGGGTCTTGATGACCAGGGAAGCACACAGGAGTGACTGAGAAGACTGATATGTGAGATGAGCGGAAGATGGAGGAGAGGCTGCTCTCTCCAGCAGCTGTGGCATGTTGGTAAGCTTGTAGTGACTTGTTAGTAAAATATGAAGGGAGTTATTGCACTCAGTGTCTGCATGTAGCAACTCCGACTGCCACTCCCCATACAAAGGGAAATTCAGACAGTGCTCGAGGTCCTAGGGGAAGTGGGGTAGTGAGATCTTTTGGTTATTATGGCTATCACCAGGATTAGCACGGAATGTAATTAGACCTCAAAGCCCTTTTTGGCACAGAAAATAGTTGTACATGGTAGATTGGAAATAGGGGCAAAACTCTATCCATGCAGAGCTAAGAAGAAGAAAAAGCTGAGGAGATGAGAAGGATATGAGTGCCTGTGGTGTGCTGCACCAGAGGAAAGACTGAAGGCAGCAAAGGGAGAACTGCAAGGACCTCACAGTGTTCAGAGCACTGGTTACAAAAAGAAGCAACACAGATAGTGATCACACTGAAAGGGAGTTGAGCAAGGAGGAGTTATCCGGTCTTTTGGCATTTCAGCCAAGTGCAATGCTGCTATGAACTGCTGGCTTGACAACTTTTGATACAGAGGATTATTTTTTTTGCTGTCCCTCTTAGCTGTAGCAAAGCCATCCCATGCTGCTGGGTGTCCATTCCTAGTCCGTCTCTTCGCACAGTATGGGAGTACGGTGCGATGGGTCCCTGCCTGCGCTCACAGAGGGATCCACCCTGCCAGACCCATTAGCCAGCCCTCCTCGGGTTACAGTATCTGCCTCCTAATGGGATCGATTTCAGCTCACCAGCCATGCCAAGAGTGCTCTGCCCTTCCCGGGGTGTTACGCTCTTTTCCCAGGCTTTCAGTATAAGATACTTAAAAGCAGTCCTCGATCCTGGCCACCTTCAGAGTAACTCAGTGCGTTCCTTATGTCAGTGAATTTGAGGTTGCTGTTCCCTGCCACATTTCACCGGTCCTGCTGGACCTGGCTCAGCTTACAGCAGTTTCCTCGAGCCGCTGTCGTTTGAGCCATTCCCACGTACTGGTGTCGGGGAAAGTGCAGAAGCCAGGCTGCCCTCCCAGACCCACACGGACCGGGGCACGGCGGGAGCCCAAGGGGAGCCCAGAGGGAGCCGCGGAGGAGCCTCGAGTAGCCCAGGAAAAGAGAAGCCGTCTGGTGCCACCTCCCGGCTCCGCCGCCCGCCAGCGGCTTTTCCCCGCTCGGGTCTCCTCCACGGGCTGAAAACCTATCTCGGTGTGATTATTTCTAGGCAGAAACTGGTGAAATAGTATTAGCGCTTTAGCGGTATTGCTTCGCTCCTTCCCCCTTATAGAGTTGCGCCTTTTTACACGTGGGACTAAAGAAGCATCATAAAAACCTGTAGTGAAAGCTGTCTTATTTTCATAGAGAACTGGCATTTTACGCAAGGGGAGCTGAAGAGGAGTTACTGGGCAATTTACTTACCCTAATGCATCACCCATATGGGTTAAGTGGGAGGAAAGAAGTCTAATTTGCTGCATTTCATGCAGCTGAAAGTAGAGAGGCGAGCTGATAAACAGCTGAAGAATCACACCCACCGCATCAGCAGCTGTAAATGTGGATTTATATTTTTAAACAAATTTTTTCATTAAATCTTCTTTCCAGGCAGTGGCTAGACTGTGTGGCAAGATGTGTATGTTATGTAAATTTTGTGTAAATGTGTAAACATAAAAAGTCATGTTCTTTGGCAGACTTGGGGTAAAGGTCTAGGTAACCATGCATAGAAAGCAGTAGCTTTATTTTAGCTGCAATGTAGCAACTCCTTTAGATCAGGCCTGTCCTTTCTGGAGATAGAGACATATCATTAAAACAGGGGTATATGTAAAGCAGCCACAAACAAGGGCAACAGCACTATTTTCTGCTTGGGGGGAGATGGGGATCCCACTGAAGGCAGTGCAGCAGGCACTGGTTTGCTTAAAGCGGAATTCAGCCCAGTGAGTCTCTGCTCCAAGGACTCTGTAGTGGAACAGGAGTGCAGAAAGACGCTGGAAGAAGACCAAGGAAATAAAAAGGTTCTTTCCCACCAACCACCATACTTTGGTTTTTTTGTTTGTTTGTTTGTTTGTTTTTTGTTTTTGTTTTTTTTTTCTCCAGCAAATAAAGGGAAAAGACCACACTGGAAGATCATTTGCACTGCCTTGGCTAACCATTTCTGCTGAGCTTTAATAGGCTTGCAAAACAGACCTGTAGAACCCAAGGAAGAAGGTGAAATAATTAAGAGTTGGAATGTGGGGCTTTTGTCCCTGCTGTAAGTGTTCCTGGGCCAGATGAGAAACATTAGACATCCAACAGGTGATATTTTCAGCTGAAAGAACTGAACAGTTCCTCCTTTCTCTAAAGGCTACATACTTTTCCTATCTAATCAGTGACACAAAATGGGGAGGTGCTGACACAAGCAGGAATAGCTGATTACTTCATCGGTGTGGCAGCAGCTCTCTCTTTAAAGTGTGAGCAATTCATCGTGGGTTTGGGAGGTTTTGTTTTTTGTTTTGCTTTTTAATTCTGTGCAAGAACCTGCAGACACCTGTAGGATTGTCTCAGCCTTACTTTACATCTCTGCTGAGGCCAACCGAGCACAGTGCTACTTGCTATTACTCTCTACCCAACTCCACTGCTGCTCCTGCAATCAAAACAAATGTAAAGCAAGTAACTCCAGTTGCCAGCATTTTTTTACTCATGTTATTAGTGGCTTTGACCTAAGAACCTGAGGAAGCTGAATCACCCTATCTAAATGTAACAGTGTGTACATAACCATGAACGTCTTCTGAAAAACTTAAGAGTATTTGTTCTGTTCCCCAACAGACTGGCTATCCCTATGTGGGAAAAAACCCCGTAATTTCACAGAGGTGACCAGCAGACCTGTAACAGAACTATTCAAAGATTTCAAGCAAGTGGGAATGCAACCCTCTACAATGCAGTGACAATTGTTTCTTCACCCTCTTTAGAAGTAGGCCCACAAAAACATCGTAATAATGTTTGTATGGCTGTGAAGTTTGTTGGTATTTTTTAACTGTATATTATGTAGTGAATTTGTGTAGTGTTTTGCTATGATGCTCCTCTAGATTGTAACTGGCAATTAAATTTCATCTGTAAAACATTATTAATCTCGCAGATGTACAGTTAAAACATCAACATTATCTACTGGCCACACTGCACCATGTAAAGTTAGAGAAGCTGAAGCCACCACTAAAAGCAGAAGAGCCCTTGCCCACCTTTCTTTCTGGGGAGGCCCAGACGGAGGCTGCACCACAGTCCAGCATGGCAGATTTGGCCACCTCCAGTTATACCTCTGCCACAAGACCACAAGCAACACAGCTGAGACAAAGGGTGCATGTACCTCTCTGGAGGAGCTGATGTGTTACACAGGTGAGTAAAGCCTCAAGATGGCCATAAAAGAAAGGTAAAGTGCCAGCTGCAGAAAGTCAAGCCACTTCCAGGATCACCCAGATGAAGTACAAGTCAGGGTAATAATCAATTTAAAAATAAATTAATACCTCCTCTGAGCAGTGTTATGAGCCAGCACCAAATACTGTTGGCAGCACTGGACAACTTTTTTCTGCCCAGGAATTGGGATGTGATGGGGCCCTGAACTCCTGACTTAAGACCAGTTTTGTTCTGATGCCAACCCCTGCCTTTCTCCATGTGAACCATTCGTTTTCTGACATGGTGTTGCCTTTCCAAGTGGGACATCATGGCGTACTTCTTTCTCACCACCTCCTCTTTTTTTGGTGATTTCCTGTCTGTCATCATACAGATGTTTGTGGCATTCTGTGGTGCCATCTATAAACCTCCTGGTTATGTCAACTAGGAATGATGGTAGGAACCATCTCATCAGGAGCCCATTTGTGTATGACAGGAGTGAAATAATTAAAATTTTTTCCCTTGATGCACATCTCCTAGAGAAGGTATCTTCAGCAACCTGAAAGGAGACTTTTTTCCTTGTCTAGAACATATTTAAATAGCTACTCTTTCTAAAATAGAAATGAGAGGACACGTATAGCAACACATTTGCTCTTATGGCAGCTGGTAAGACAGTGGCCAGGAATTCTGGACAGGTAAGGTTAACAACCACCAGTTTGATGTTCATCTGAGCACAACCCAAAGTTTAGCATGGAAGAGATTTCTAAATGAGGGAAATCTGAGATACACATTTTGTACTTTGTGAAGAGCAAAGAAATGCAGCAACCTGCATAATATGAATCATAACAGCTCTTTTTGGGATCTGGCAAGGAAATAGCAGAAGTCTGAAAGTGGTGTAGGAATTAGGGAGGCTAAGAAGGATTTGTTTATGGTAAGGGAGACAAGGTCAGCAAAAAATGAAATTCCAGCTCCTGAGTCTTTTCTTCCAGGTAACTGCTACTGTTTGAAGCCATTAAGAGGATGCAGGCCTTACACAGCCATGCCACACCCACTCTCCTCGCTCCCTGCTGCCCTTGCTGCCCTCCCACCTGTGGTCACTCCTGCCCAGGTTATGGCTCCCTTCACGGCTGGAGTTGGTTCTGGGCGAGCCCTTTCTCTCTTCACTCTCCACACCAGCTAATTCCATGCCTCTGTGCGTATTTGATGTTAATTCTGGACACAGAGATCCCTTTCCACACTGTGACAAGTCCCCTGAAAATCTAAGTTGTTGTTTTGAACAACCATTGAGGCCATGAATCTCTTAAGGAAGCTTGTCAAGAGTCAGCAGCCAGCAGTAATACATTCCTTGAATGCAGACTGTCTCCTAAACAATAATAATAGTCGTCCATAACCCCTTTTTCTCTCTGCGGTAGCTGGATTTTCTGGGATGTGTTGGACCTTCAACACAATCAAGAACAATGAGACAGTGACACAAGTTTAGCAATTGCTTTGTGAGATTTGGTTAACATCACGTAAAAAATGGTTCTCAGATTCTGCACACAGACAGGTTTATGTAAAATATATAAACATTTGTCCAAGTTGTTACAGATTGCATAAATATGGCATTTTTATGGTTGCATTTACAGATGTGCATGTACAATGATATGCAAATAATCACGATCTGATTACAATCTTTGAAAGGTACTTGAACCTTGCATCCAAGTAACGCAATGAATGAAAAATGCCCACCAAAGAATTTAAATAGCAAACTTATAACATGGTTAAAATTCATAACAACTTTCAATGTCTTTTCAGTAAAACTTTCACACATTTAAAATATTTTGTATTCATTTTATTTGTATATGTCAAAATACAATTTTTTTTTTCCAAAATAGTGGGTTTTGCAACTAGTTTCATGCAGATACAAGGTCTGCTCAGTACTACCAATAAAATCAATATAGCACAGTAGCCATTCATTTTTTAGATATAAAGAATAAATAACCTAAATATAAAACACTAAAATATTAGAAACACGTATTTAATCATTCACAGGCACCCAAACTTTACCAAATATAATCCAAAATACGCCTAACTGTCTTGTAACAGAACTCGATACGTTGCAGCCATTCGATTCTTTATGTTAGCGTAAGACAATGGAAGTCCCTATGGTTCAGACCCACCTCTCATACAGATCAATTACAATAAGATACCTCAAACTATCCGTGTACCTTGAAAATCAAGAATCCTGAGCTTGGTAGTAAGAGCATAACCTTACATCTTCAAAAAACCAATCAACAGAGAGAGGACATCATGTCTTCCTTACCAAAACATATCCCACCCCCATAAAATTACCCTCCCCCCCCAAGTAGGCAGTAGAACACCATGACCTTTTTAAATGAAGGGGTACAAATTCACATTTAATATAGTATACAGTATAATCAATAATACAATAGCTACTACAAGCTTTACAATGTACAATTTGTTTTAATGGCTGATCTGTTCAGTGGTTTTAGGCAATAAACTATGTGCCAATAGTATGTAGTTTTTTGAATGGTTTAGTGAAAATATAAAAGCTGTTTCTAGCAAAAATGATCTTCACTTAAGTACTTTTTTAATTTGTTTTTAAAGGCCACTGAAATGTATAAAATGGTCTGACATGATGGTGTTATCAAACTGGATGCCTTCTCACATGGCAACAACAGTGCATATAAACAATATTGTGAGTGTAATGGGTTATGCTTCTCAAATGTTTTAGTACGTTACTTTGGCTAGCACAACAGTTTTGGACAGCACTCAGATAAATACAGGTATGTGAAATGTAGTGAAGCAGTTATATTTATGCATTTTTTTATTATGGTGAACACTATCAAATGAAAACAAAATGGGAGAAAAAGATAATAAAGTATTTTATATAGTTTAGACCTTTTGTAAAGATAGGGCTCCATACCATGTACAATGTCTAAATTCTTTATACCATAAAAATTAACGAACTTTGTTAAACACACTATTCTGGATAGCCTAATTTGCAATAACAAACATTTGCAATAGGGAAATATATTCAAGCATGCCACGTGGTGGTCTGAAAAATCAAACCAGTACACATTTATATATACAGCATCACTCAGTACCTGCTCAAATGAATGTGACGATTACAGGATCTAACATCTTTCACTACAAACTTCTTTTTTTTTCTTTTTTTTTAAAGTGACCAATAAAGGCAGAAAACAAGGACTCTTAAAATATTTCTAGTTCCAACTGACTTTTAAAGCATTTTGTATAGGAAATAAATGCATATTGCACAAATAGTGAAAGCAAATGTTCCACCAAACATCTCTGTTCCAGGTGGTTGGACAATACAACTCTAGTTAGCTACACAAATATGTAATTCAAAAGGGTGTGTGGTCTCTGCAAATGGTAAAGCTGTGAAAACACTGTACAAGAAAATCTGGTACATGAAAACTTAGAAGGAAAAAAAAATCCAAACTTAAATCTTCAAGAAAAACTGAGTATAGGAAAAAACTGGGAATTGTGGCACAACAAAAACATTATTGAGTAACTGTCTTCTGTGAGAGCTGAAAGCTTTTGTTGATGTAAAAGTGTTTATGTACAACTAAGGCTTACTGGTTAAATATCTGAGGCGTATCTGGCCTTGAACACTTTCCTTATTATGCTGTGGCTGTAAACAAGATTTCTCAGTCATTTTATCTTCTCAGCAGCTGCATTTTAACAGAAACAATGATCTTGATACAAAAAAAACACACAGGTAAGAGGGTGTTTGGCAGGATATCTGAAAATGACAGTCTCCGAGGGATCTTCCCACACTTCCAGTGACTGCCATACCATGGTCCACTGGAGTTACTAGTGATGTGCAATACCATTATTTGCTGCTGCAGTAAACCCTTTATTTGGAAAGTTTGCTTATAACTCTGATCAAGGCCCCATTTTCATCTTTTAGCCTCTGGTTGTCTGCCTTCAGGTCTGGTAGCATCTATGAAAAAATGAAACGATGGTTATTTGCTGTTACACCCCAAGTAAAAGCAACAAGACTTCACCAGCACTGGCGGTAAAAATTTTTATTCAGCCTAAGTATCTTGGCAGTTCTTGCCCTTCATACCAGCAGTTCAGAAAAATCCCACCTTTTAGCATGATACATTTAAGAGTTAGAGATTAGGAGTTTTCATTTGCTTGGACTAGTTGCACTAAAACTCAGTGGTGCAGATGACCAGCCTCTGACAAAAGCATTTATAGAAGCATGAGGAAAGTAATGAAATACTTCAAATTCCAGAGGTGGGGGGAGTTAATTACCAACAATCTGAAGAGGCTTGTCTGCACTGCACTTGCACAGTTTCAAAAAAACATGCTGTGGCTAAGCATCTCTACCACTGTGGTGTTGGATGATTTCATCCTGATCAGATAGGGTGTGATTCAGCTTGTTAGCTCATAGCATTAATCTTCCAATCACTTCCAAGCTCATGTTGAAGCACACATCCTGTAATTTGAGATCATGTCCCTGAATAGCTCAGTTCACACAAGATCAGATCACTGAAAGAGATCACAGCAACCAGGCTGCATACTCAGGCATACAAGTTAGGAGATGGCAAGTTACAGTTGCCACAGGAGATGGATGACACACAAGCACAAAAGCTGGAAGGCAGAAGCCAAGCGAGGTGAGAGTTGGGACAGGATCAGACAGGAAAGGAGGACAAGTCAGTGCACAGAGCTTGGTACTGGGAGAATTTATCTTGCCAGAGAAATGAGAATTAATCTCAGTAGTTCTCCATATCCACATTCACGTATTGACAACAAAGCACGTATCATAGTCATGGCTAAATTATGTTTAGGGATTCTAGCAGCAGGTTTACACAGGAACTGTTTCACAGGTAACAGCCTATTCCTGCACAGTGGTTACTCAGTAACCTCAAGTGCACCTGTATGCAGGAGGTCTAAGTCCAGCTGCTGACCTATGTAACAACTGTTACACAACTTTTAATGATGAAATTTTCTTGGCACTTGTTTGTTTCCATTTTATTCAAACAAATTCTACTTTCAATCCCATTATATTCAGAATATTACTATGGAACAGAAAGAACTGAGAAGTTTAAAAATGCTGGGTTAATTAACTCTGCACTGCACCAGAGGCTTCATTTATACCTGCCCATGAAAGGATTCCTGTCCACACGGAACTGCAGACCCTCTCACAGAGTGAAACACGATGGTGCACTGAAAATGACTGAGGTTATAGACCTCTAATTTATCTCCCTGCAAATACCAAAGTATGTGAAAAGAAGATGATAGCTGATCATAAGAAGAAAAAGTGGTCTCCACAAAAATAGGTAAAAATCATTTGGCTACCCTGGATTCCAACTCTGCTCCATTCTGGAGCTTACGGGAAGCCACCTAAATAAACTGAGCTCTTCAGAGTCAGAGGGAAGCTTCCATTATAGTTAAGTGAGAGCTGTGCTCTGAACAGAAAGAGGCATGAAAATGTTGATCACTTTCAAAAGCCACGTAGATGTCAGAAATTGGGCAAAACAAGGGATCATTTGGCAATATTGAAGTACTACTTGTGTTAAGCTTTCTGAGCTGTAAAAAATAACTACTGTTGTCCAAGATAGGGGTCATATCCAGATCATATGCACATGCACCACATTTGTGCTTGCACCTGTAATATTAGGATAAACTTGGGGGTGTTCGATGGCCTTTATCAGCAAACAATGGAAGAGCCATTTTTTCAATTAAACCAATTAAAACCTTTCCCTCCATAACCTGTTATGGACTTCATACCAAAGGTACTGGGCAAAACCACAACAGCCTTCATCTAGCCATGCCTGGGAAAGCAAGGGAGTCTGGTTTTGTTCTAGTTAAATAGGCATCTCAACAAGTAGTGTTGTGTATGCATTCCAATGAAACCTCAAAGTAAACCCAGGAATGTCACAATCCTCTTTCAACTCACTGATTAGGGAGCTGCGGCCCATAATGCTTAATTACATACAGACAGACTCACAGACTGGTATATTTTCTGGTGAACTATTTTAACAAAATAGCTTTAACATAATCTGGTACCACTATATATCTGCAAACTTCTGTAGATAGGTTTTAATCTTGATTAATAGGTAGAATTAAGAAAATATTTTCTCTTTTGTTCTGAGTCTGCTAAAGAATAGGGAAAGACTGGTAGGAGACAAAAGTGTTATATGGGCAAGAGGAAATGGCCTTAACTTGCGCCAGGAGAGGTTTAGATTGGGTAGTAGGAAAAATTTCTTCACCAAAACAGTTGTCAAGCATCGGAATAGGCTGCCCAGGGAAGCGGTGGAGTCACCATCCTTGGAGGTATTTAAAAGACAAGTAGATGTGGCACTGAGGGACGTGTTTTAGGAGTGGCTATGCTGGGCTAATGGTTGAACTTGATAATTCTTAAGAGGTCTTTTCCTACCCTAAATGATTCTATGAATAAGAAGATATTCTTCAGGAAGGATAAGCACAACTAACCTAAAATACTTATGCTTCTTATCTATAGTAATCCCCACATAGTTTAAACCTAGCAAAAACACTCATGTAGTTTTCCTGGAGCAGTGCATTTCTATGGTTCTCAACCTTCTCATGAGGTGACAAGATATACCTTTACTGTCCAGAGGCAGGAAACAGCCTCCCCTGCAGTAAGTCCAGTAAAATTACAGGTATATACTGCACTTAATACTCTAAATTCCAATTTGTTTCTCACTAAAATAGTGAAGTATCGTCCTGTGATGAGATTTTTGAATAAGATTAAAAGTGCACTATTTTGCCCATCTGTATCATATGACTAGCTACTACCTTCACAGTGCTGTCATTGAGTAAATGATTATTCAATAATCACCTGACATATGTAGAGCCAACTCAGATCTATACAGTAATAATAAGGTCTGTGTTTGCTGGAGGATTTAACAGTTTTTTACCTACAAAACAGCTTGGTGAATAAAGATTACAAAAAACTCATGAACTGTGAAGGTACCTGTTTAGGTTACTCAGACACACTGCTGTGGTTAAGCTACTATCATATCGTCAAGCCTTCCTCCTGTGTTTCCATTGCTTTTCTTTTGCTAGCCAGGCTCCTCAGGCTCCACAGTGACCTGCCATTGAAAACTCGCTCTACAGAAAGGAACAGTGAATATTTTTCTGTGGTTAACATCCTGAACTGGCTTACCCTGGTTAAAGGAATGCCAGTGCTAGCAAAAAAAGACGGTATGGATGTGTAGCTGTGGACAGCAGGCATTAGATTAGCTCAACTGTGTTGAAAAACCACATTGTTAGCTGAGGCTGATGTAAGACAGGCTGCCCTAAAGGGACAGCTCTCCCTCCTCACGCAGCAGCATGATCCTGCTGCTTTCTGTATGTTGATTTAGTGATTCAACAATGGTGGGGTAAGATGGATCAAGTATTATAAAGAATAAAGGGATTTGTTTTCAGCCAGGTCAGTGAGCTGACTTGACTTGATTAGCAAGGGTTAACACAAGGGGACATTAAGGAATGCAGGGCCTGGACCAGGAACAACTTTTCTATCCACCTCCTATTGTTAGTCAAATTCCAGGAAGACACCAAGCCAAAAGAAAAAACCTCTTTATTTCATGCCTCTTAGTGGGGAAAACCTGAGATCAGATTCTAGGCAGAATGTACATTCATTGCCTTCCTTCTAAGTGGGAAGGTAGGTAGATGAGAGGAAGCAGTTTAGCAAGAGTCACTCTGCAGAAGGGTTTTATTTATTTCAACTACACATCTTAAAACTCACTGAAACCTGCAGCCTAGACAGCTGTTATATAAGAAGAGGAAGAAAGGTATATATATTTGGTGTAGAATGAAATGACGTTTTGTTCCTCATAGAAATTTTGAACCTTCAGTGGGTTTCTGTAACAGCCTTGCAATAACACTGAGAACAACAGACTAGAATTATTTTCCAAGATGAAACTCAAAACAATTCATTTTAACAGAAGGAGACAGAACCAATCTGACACACTAGGCAGGTTTTTTTGTGTCTGTGTTTTTAAAGTCCATGCACTGTAGGACTCTCATCCATGACTGGAATGCCTACATATATAGCAATATAAATCAATAACTTAACAGTGCTAAAAACTGGATGTTTTAAGCTGTCTAGATGTAGATAAGGATTGGCAAGAACCACACAGGAAGTTAATATGTGAAAATAATAATTGACTTGAAATTCCAATACATTTCTGAAACAAAACACTCTGATCCCCCCTAAACACTAAACCACACAAATGTAAGAAATAACATTGCTAATGCAACTGTTCATGAATGCACAGTACCGAAACCAGTTCTTAACATTCTTTTGTCAAGACTAGATTTGCATCAATTCTATGCACTTCAGTTATAGTGCAGTAAGAAAGCTCAAATCTTAATTTCAGTTTCTTAGAAAACTAGAGGCAAAGCTATTTGAGCATTTACTCAAACATCAAAACAAGGGACTGACTTCAGTATATGCTCATGCAAACTCAAATCCTTTCAATTGCAGCCAAGGTTTTAATATGTCAAAGGTCTCCTGGATCATTGCCAATTCATCTTCAAGGACAAGCTTCAGTGCTAATAGGGGCAATACCACACCATACCAACACATCTGCAACACCTGCAGTTGGTGGTACACCAGACACCATGCTTTAGCCACACTTCCAGAACTGAGAAGCAGTAAATCAGTTTTTGACACACAAGTGTTAATAGCAAAATTCTGCCCAAGCACAAACTGAATGTCAACACCTGCCTGGCTACACAAAGGAGAAGGAAGAAATTACAAGTCCACAGAGCGGAGTTGCCTACAGGACCCTGACAACTTGGCAAGCACTCGGGTCAAGGCCCTATTCTCTGTCACCAGTCGCTCATTTATGTGTCTCAAAGATTGAATCTGCTTTATTTGTTGCAGGTTCTGCAGGAATCAAAGAAAAAGGAGTGAAAGTGAGGAAAAAAAACACATGTATATTATGTTTAAAAGGATTAAAGTGACTAAAATTGAAAGAAATCTTAGAAGAGACAGCCCTGTTTAAAGTAGATAAGTTGCTGTGAAAGGAAAGTATCAAAGAAGTGGCACATTCCTGAAAAGCAATCTAAGAACCAGCAGTGATTAGTCACAGTTTTCCAAAACAGTTCAGGATGCTTTAACAATGAGAGCTATTCCTGGAATTCTTCACTTAACATCCTAATTGCACAAACTAAATCCCCTATTCAAAAGTCTGTAAATGATGACACATTTAACATGCACTTGTACACAACTATGCAACAAACAATAGGAAGAGTATTTAATATTAAATTCAGAAGTTTCACCTACTGCTTACTGAAAATAAGCTTTTGAAAAAAGCAATATATTAGCATTTCATTTTTTTATCTGAAATTTTTCCTTAACAGGAATTTACAGGCTGATGATAGAAGCTCACATCCTGTCTTCCACTCTTTAACAGACAATTTTCCTCTGCTGTAGTTTGCTTTCTCAGTATTTAACTTACGAAGACCCCTGAAGGAACCACAGACATTGTGTCCTTCCTTACAGTAAAGTATCTTGGTCTGAATCCAAGGTTGCTAGAGGCATTGCGGCTGCCTTCTGCCTACATCTGCCTGTCAGCTTCAATTGTTTCAGCAGAACTTGGTGCATGTATTTTAATAAAAAGTATTTGGAAGTTAATGCTGTTTCCAAGCACCAGAGGGAGCTAAAAAATGAGCTTAAAAGGATACTTCTTATTAATCAATGACAAATATCAAATGTCAAAATAATGTTACTTTCACATTTCACTTTAATTTCATCAATTTGGTTGACTATGCCCAATAATAAAAAACAAACCCACCAAATTTCTCATCCTTGTTAATCATATCAGAGAGTTTAACACTGATAATGAGGGCTGGTTAAAAAAAAAGCCAGAAATTAAATTTATTTTAAGTAGTATTCTGGGATTCACTTTATACATAGTTGAAAACAGAAATAAATACGGTAAATTTACTTATTGGTCAACATCTGAAATCTATCTAACGTTTTTTGTTAACTAAAATCTGATTTTTGTTCACACTATAAAAATGGAAGTTCTTCTTTTGATATTGTAATATGCTAATTAATAATTTATAGAAGATGAGATAAAGACTAAAGCTACATTCAATGCTTAAGTATCTATGGAATTATATATTACCATTATTTATAATGACGATATTTAATAACAGTAATTAATAAGCTAATAAAACTTGAGAGTATCACATCAAAATCACAGACTGCAATTCCATCTTGAATGGAGTCAAGATATGTTCCACTCCAACCATCTCTGAATGTTTCTTGTTAACCAATATGTTACAGAAGCCCAGGACTCGGCACCTTCTCAATCTGACCCGCACAGCTGCTTATGCCAGCTTTGCTACAAGCTGTATGACTTATGTATGACATGCAGATCAAACTTAGTCATTTTCTAGTGACATTATAGAGACCAGTAATACTGCCAGACTACATCTTACTGACATAATTTACTTTGTTATTAATAGTTTATTGTGTAATAATTTACTTACTTTCAGTTCCTCTTCCATTTCAGATATCCTTCTTTCTAGCGCTCTTCTTTCCTAAATCAGAAGGTACGTGTTAACACTGAACAATACCATTTTTTAAAAATTACAGCTTCTAAATACTGTGGTAACAGTGAAATACTTCAAGTTTCAAAGATCATACAACCAAAAGCATAGTGTGGACAGGAAACTTGTGATGGCAGTGATATATAGAAACTTTGTCAATATGGAATTTTAATATCTAAGGAGGAAGAGATATAGAAATTTATATCAAGTCCTGCATAATATACTCCTTATCCTTTTCAAAAATTTAGACAGGTTGTAAGAACTGCTTGTTTGGATTTATTTTTCATGGGCTAGGTTCTTTAAAGAGCTTAATATCCAAGAAATGCAGAAAATTATCAGAAACAAACAAGAATATTAAAAGATACAAGCGCAAAATTGTAAGCTTTCATAGACAAACAAATACAGCTGAAACATCTGTCTCAGCTCAGTGGGATCTGTCCACACCCCAAACTGCAACCTAGTGTTGATACACACAATTTAGATTATAGGACTTGGCTGAGTTCCAAAGAAATCTAGCTTTGTAAAATCACCTGCTTCTTGAGTAAATGTTTCCTGAATATTTTCTGCGTTTCCCATATAGTTTTATTTTGCTTTTATTTTCCTTTTTACCTGAGAAGCAGGAGAAATCATCCTGTTATCCTGTTTATAGAACTTGATTATATTAATTACACAACCAAGCTAGCTTCTTGAAAGCTAGCTTAGTGTTTTCTACACTACACTGCAGTCTGCAGTGCAGACACACAGCCATACTTCTAAATTACATTATTTTGTTTAAACCTATTTTTCAACACATCTGACAGATGAGCAGTTAATGCAATAGAATTTGGGGTTTATAGCTTGATTGCTTGCTTTCCTGTGTCAGACAATGCAGTGTTTCTCATTTAAAAGCAGCTGCAGTTATCAGTACTCTACATTCAGATTTTTCCAGAGTGTGAAAGGCAAAAGCAACAGATTATTGCGAAGTGGACATATGCATCTGCATACAACAGTGTTATGCAAACAGCAAGCAGCATTGACTGAGGTGTGTAAAACTTTGGTTAGATCATACCGCCCAGTAGATACTGACTCTTGCCGGTCACCTTTCAGATATAAATCATTTGAATTTAGTTTAATCACAGTGCAGTTATACCCCAACATTTTCCCATTATAGCAAACAACTTTAATTTTTATCAAATATATTACTGCAGTTTTTAGTACATAATGTACTCAACCCCTTCGAGCTAAGACCTTTCTCATAAGGATAGTAATGGGTATAACAAATACCAGCAAGTTAACTGATGTAAGTAACTAACAAAAACCCCACACCATTTTACATTACTTAGAATTATATCTAGCTTTATGGAATATCAACTATTATGTCTTCTTATATTAAGCAGTATTCAACAATTACCTGCAATTACCAAGAGATGAATGGATGAATGATCAGATAAATTTCAAAATTTCAGATGAATTGTTAAGCCTTTTGATGCATTTGCTTAACTATTAGCAATAAAAGCCAATTCAATAACATCTTTATTTCATTAACTTTTTATACTTCATGTTATATAGAAGAAACAAATGGACTGGTCTAGATATAAGATTCTTTGTAGAACCATATTGTTCCAACTAGCTGAAGCTATGCTCCTCTTTTTTGCTGAACTGCTTATTCTCCTAGGAACTGGCTCGAGGAATGCCAACACATTGCAGTTCTGCTGGTAAGATTTGCCAGTATTATTTGATTAGTTCCTTGACTCAAAGAATGGGTTTGAAATCTATGCAGTCTAAAATTTTATGATATACTTCCACAACACTGCAAGGTATGCCAAGGAACACTTGTAACTTGCAAAAAGGAAAAAATACATGCTAGTCTCTCAGCTTATAAAATACAATAGCTTATTTGTATTTACCAAAGCAACTAGGAACTACAGGTTTGTGCAGTGAGACTGAGGTACAGGAATATACACAACTGACCCCAGAGTTATACAATTTTTAAAAGGTAAAATCAAACACATATGCCTACATATATTCATGTATTCAGTAATACAAAAAACACAAAAAATACTTGTCTCCAAAACCCGAATTCCCAGCTTAGGAATTCTAAATTTGGGGAAAACTGGTTAAAAGGACCTACAGTTTTCTGAGTTCTAATCCAGACTGAAACATGGCAGTTTAAGTTTTTTACCATATCATACAAAATTCTGCAAAGGGACTTTTAGCATATTTGTCAGCGTGACAGGTTGTTAATGAAACTCTTATTTTTGCCCATGTATTGCTAGGACCTTGCATCTTGTGATCCAATCTGTACCCCCATCCCCAAGGAAACAGCCCCTTTCTAAAGGGGCTATGTGGTAAATAGTTCACAAATGAACAATATTGACAATGCATCACCAAGTCCCATCATCGAAACCCACTTCTGAAGGTTCAGTCCAAATAAAATTCAAAGAGTATTTTCTAAATTTTACTACTGTGCAAATACAGGTTTAATACATATTCCCATTTTCTTTAGTGAAAAGGTATGTTTCAGCTTGAAAATGTCATGGTTCAAAGATGCCTTCAGGTTTTTCTCTGCTGGCCTTTTATTTGTTCCTATTCCCCCCTACCCCATGTAATTTATATAAAAATCTCTGGTTTTATATTTCATTTTAGTGAATTCATATATTTGGTTAAGTATACTTACAAACATTCTACAATATATTCCTGATTTAAATTCTTGTCCAAAAAGAAAATTGTAATTATAAAGTACAAGGAACATCTAAATCTCGTGTAAAACATGTTTCAGCCATACACCATTATCACCAAGTTAATTTTTTTACCTGTTGACTTTATTACTAATATATCTAGGAAGAATAAAATTTCTGAAAGACATTTTACTGTTGGACTAAAGAATTTCTAATACAGCCAATTGTTTTAAAGAAATGGTCTATTTGGGGAAAAAAGTAAAGCAGTAATTTAAAACTGAAAAAAATCTATCTATGCAGTAATCCATACATTACTATGGAATGTACATAATAATGGATGCAGCTAAATCTATTAAATAATTAAATGTGCACTTGTGTGGCCATGATAGCAAGCACAAAACCAATTAAAGCTGATGATGAAACTTTCCTACTGATGAAATCATTGTCAACAGGAGGATGCCCAAAAAGTCAAGGAGAAATAGGTGCTAAAAGGCTGTTGCAATTACCTAGATAATGGAACTTCAGCAAGTGCCTGAGAGTATTTCTGCATCTTCATGTGCTCCTATAAAATCTACCAATTGTTTGTTTATATACCAGACAGGATTGTAGAACTAAAACTTGTGTTTGCCGTATCACTTATTACTGTCAAAGTCCATTTGTGGGGTTTTTTTTCTGTTTTAAGTTTCTAATGTGTCATTCCAGGATCAAGGGAGAAGAAAAGAACATGCGGTCATAGTCATGAAGGAAGCCAAGACCAACACAAAACCAATGTAGTTGGCTTTACACTGCTGTGAAACTAAACTTTTATAGGGTTGGATTTTAAACTAGCATGAAACTACAGCCTAAAACTACCATATGCCCAACTTCTGAAATAATTCCTCTAGTCTATCTCACATATGAATTTATTACATGACTTCTTTCCCATTCAATTTAGGGTTGTCTTTGACCCAGATGCCCCTCTTCTTACACTGGCTACTCATTCTTCTCCTCTCCCTCCCTGTCCCACTATCATACTCCCTCTGGAAAAAGTTATAGTGTGAGAAAAGAGAGATAAAGATTAATTTTATATCATTTGCAGGTTTAAGGTCTTATATCTGCAAGGTACAAACAGCTATTTCATTACCAACAATGACTGGAGAAAGAACACAGGTGCCTCTGGAAAGCTATGAGGAAATTAAATTCTCTTGGAAATGCATTAGAAGATGAGACACTCTGAATCTGCTTAAGCCTCTGGAATGCCAACATTGTTTTGGATGAAATGGAACAAGCAGCAGATCCCTGGAGGGCAGTGGGGTTTAGAACCTGGTTATCATGAATGAACAGGCAACCTGAAGGCAATTCTTAAGAGTAATTCCATCTCACAGTATCTCACATTCATTGCCACTTTGAAACCTAAAATCCCAAAATCCTCTAAAAAATGCAAGTTATAAGAAAGTCTTCTGTTCCCACTAAACTATATCCAAGCCATGGGTTGCAAAACAAACTAAACCAAAGCCCGAATTGGAGTACTTAAAAATTCTTTGGCAGAAACTCACCCTTTTCTCCATTTCCAAAAGTGATCTGTCAGCAAATCTTTCTTGTCTCTGAAACACAAAATTAATGAGGACATTGATATGTGTTCTTAAACAACACAGAAATGAGGAAAAACAATTAGACATTTTTGTATTCTGTCTGAAGTATGTCTTCAAAACCATTTTAAAATGTGTTCAAGGAAGTAACACTGAAATAAAGAATGAAATGGATTTATTATGAACTTCCTCTGTGACCATCCCTTTATTTAAATCACTACACAGCCTCAAAACAAGTATCTTTTAAGTGTTCTTCACTGACATTTATGTGGTACACACAGAAGACACTGAAGAACAGGTAAATTGTGGTAAGCACGATCCGAGAATACAAAGTACTCTTTCAACAGCAATTTAGGACAAATCTAACTTACGTGTACATGTTTAGTATCACTGTATGCAGCAGTGTTATCGACAGCAGTTATCCGTAACTGGAATGCACTATTTGCTCTTCATTTCCGAGACAAAGCTATCTAACCAGCCAGGAAGAACTGGCAGTTATGCCAATCTGCCAGCAGGCTTATGAATTAATCAGTCAATCCTGACTGAATATAAGCTTAACAGTGTAGAAAGTGTTTATTCCTACCCTCCAAAGAAGTTGCATGCAGACACATGATGGCAAGAGCCACTACTACTTAACTAGGCAGGAGGCAGTCTCACACATTCTGTTCACACCTGAAGAAGAGAATCCTGTGCTCTTCTCTCCTTAGAAACAGAGGTACTCTTCTCCATTCCCATTTTTGGATAAAAAACAAAGCTGATGCCTAGTGAAGAGTGTCCCATAACCTGGGGTGCTTCTGGTTTACTGTCTACTTTGCCAGCTCAGTACATACTATTTTGTTTTATACAAACCTGAGTGGTCTTCTCCAGCTGTAGCTTAAGATCTGTGAGTTCCATGTTGGTGTCATGTAACTGCGCTTTCAGTTTTTCATTTTCAGCTAGAATCTGTTCATAAAGCTAAGAGAAAACATTCATTAAAAATACCAGATAATAATTCAGTGAGATTAGCTGAAAAACTTTTAAAGCATGATTGAACTGCATGTACAATTAACAAATACATTAATAGTGTAAAAAGTAAAATAAAGGTCTTTAGAATTAGCAAGTACTGTAAAGAACTGTTACAAAATATTTCTAGGAACAAGTAGCTGTTGCATAGGGAGCATAAAACTTACCTTACTCATAATAAAAAATACTTGCCACTTTTTTTTCTTTGACTTCATATATTACACCACCACAGTAACCTTTTCAACAAATTCTTACTCTATTTTAAAGCAAGATCTAAACATATTTTTACCTTATGTAAGCTAGCAAACATAGAAAATAAAAGGCTTCACATACGCACAAATCAGCTTTAATGACACAATCAAAAAAAAAAAGATAGTATTCGTCATAAAAAAAAAGGATCTCGTCTCCTCTGGATTTCTCCCTTTCCTTAAAGAGAAAAGTGCAAAAGCCAGGAGCTGTTTTGCAAATGTGCATTTTTCCCCCACTGTAGTGGTTGCTCTGCTTTCCATTCAGTTTAGTTGCTTTAAGTAGCGACTGTGATACAACATGAGATTATTTGCAAACAATTTATGAAAAACAGTAATAAAGTTCTACTTCCGCACCAAAACTGTTGGATCAGATACCTTCTTAAAATCAGGGCTATCTTCTTTTTCTAGCCTACTGGAGTACGGTTTTCGATCTTCAAGATAACTCTGTGACCCTGATCGTCCCTGCGCTGAATCGTAGCGATCACCTGAAGACATGCTGAGGGATCCCGTTTCATATCTGTAAAAGGAAAGTTCTCATTTTAATTTGCCTTTGCACTCAAACTGAGACCACTCTCTGTATCAAACACAGAGTTTGCTGCTACCCAGCTGAAAACAACCAAATGCAATTATGTATTTTATTTAGACCACTACCTTCTAATTTGATGGAAATTTAATTTTTACATTCCCTCAGTACTGCAAAATTCTCTGTGAATGCGTTTTCAAATTGTTCAGTCTGCAGAGCAACGTATACAGAGAAATATTTTCAATTAAATCATTTAATTCTAGCAAAAATTCTTTATTTATAAACATGGACATATTCTTCAAAAAATGTATTTGCATAATTGAAGAGGTTTAAAGAAAGTAATCTCTACAATACTGGCCTACATGAATTCTCAAAATTTTATTACAGAAACCGAGATTTCAAAACTTTGTTGTGAATTCTAATATTTCAGTAGAAGTAGTTCACGAAACAAATCTTCAGCAGTCTTTATACTAGTAATCACTAAATTACAACTGCTATTAATAAAGTTTAGACTCATTTCACACTATTCCTTCTTCACTAGTTATGTGCTAAAGCAGTTTTATTTAACAGATTTTCAGCACAGAAAGAACATAAAATCCATTAATTAATTCTAAAGGTCTAAAAAGAAACCAAACCCTTTAAAAAATAGTATTTCAGCATTTACTTATTAACAAATCCTAAGGAAATATGATTTTCAGAGGCTGTAGTACTTTTCTTCAGGTGACAAAGAAAATTTTCAGTACGTATTCTAAAAGAGGGGCAACAAGAACCTCTTGTCTTCTTTGTAAAAGCTGACTCCATGCTGATAAATCCATGGGGAATAGTACTGTATCCACTAAGTTCTACAAAATGCCTGCCTTCAGTGCACTATAAATACAGAGTTCAATATGTTCCCCAGAATGGAGCATTCCACCCACACATTGAAAAAAAATGTCAATACTGTAACTTTACAATCATATTTCATACAGAATTTAAGTATCATTACAGTCCTTTAAAGCTCAAACCAGTTTAACCACTGGGGTTATGCTGAATTTGTACATAAAGAACTTAAAATGACTATATGTGGACAAAACGTGTAACAGTTTTAAATTAATTTGTTTAAACTGCACATACCTTGAAATGCTATCACTCTGAGATGAGGATAGGTAAAAAAAAAGAGAAAAAGAATAGATCAGTCAATAATTTAATTTGGTACAATATATAACAATCTGTGAACAAGTACAGCTAAACAACAATGTTAAATGAACATGCTATCCACCACTAGGTACTGTCTGAACATTTTCAAGCTTCAATTTTGTTATGTCTGGAAAAGAATAGAAATATGTGATACAATGTGCTTGCCAAAATATGGTTTACAAGGTTTTAACATTAACCTTACACTCTAAAAGTCCTGAGTGCCCTAAACATTGGAGTAATTTCAGCAGTCAGTGCATTCTGTTATTCGCCTGCCTGTTATTAAAGGCATCAGAACTGTATTCCCTGAATTCACTATTCCTTCTTCCTCTCCTCTAACATAGCTCTAGTAACTTCAGTTCAAACTAATGATATAAATTAAGCTACAGGATCACTTTTTCAACATAGTATGACTGGAAACAAGTTACGACACCACCAACATAAGTACTTATTTATTTAAATTACATAGTTTCATTTTTTATATTACTTTCATTCATTCATTCATTCATTCCAGGTGAATTCAAAGGCACAAAATTAACTCTCTTTATTTGACAAGTGAAATTTAATTAGAAGTGATGACTTAAGAGCGAGGGAGTGCCCTTTAAGCATTACATCAGTCATACAAACCTTTTTCCCCTCTGGGTGGTTAATACAGATTCATAATTTATTCCAATTATAATAACAACCTTGAGTGCAGACATTTCAGTCAAGAAATTCTACTGATGTATCATCACCTGGACATCCTCCGATGTTATTCCCCCAGCAGTGGCTGAAGCCCTCCCATAGGGTTTTCTGGGGAGCTGATGTGGCTTGCTTGGTTTGTTTTACAGAAGGAAACCAGATTTTCAATATGCAGAGTAAAACAGCCATGTTCTCCACAATACACTCAATTTCCCCTTTGACACCTTGAAGTACATTTACTGCACAGAAGATATCAGAAGCGCATGCTGTAGCCTAACCACTCCTAATAAAACATTTCTATTTTCTGTTAGAAGTATGAATAATGCTGTGAATTAAGAGATTTTGCTCAATATGTTGGTGTGGTAGCACCAGTTAGGTGGCACACACCTATACATAGATAGTTTTTAGGCTACTGGCCAGAAGAAAACTTACTCTCACCCAAGCAGGAGTCTCACCTTGCATTATCCATCTTACGTCTAAGTATGATCAGTGTGAGATTACAGAATCCCACCATGTAATCAACGACCTCCAAAAATCCCTTTTCCACTGATTCCTTCTCTGGGTGAGAATAAACAGAGAAATCTTTGTCCATTAAAACTTTAGTTTTCTATTTTTACAAGGACAGCCACTACAAGAAGTAAACCATTCCTAAATATTTCTGAGCAAATACGCTTCCTAAAGGCTGTTTTTCTTTGCTTCTAGTGGACTCCCCATGGTGCCGTGGGAATGTGAAAACTTTCCAGATCTCCATTCCCATGCTGCACTATAGCTTCCCAAACGGAAAGGCAAGTTATTAAGTCACATAGAGACCATCTTAGAAACAGAATTTTCCAGCTACAAAAGGGGACAAAAAATGAACTGCTGAGGCAAGAGAGCAGTAATTACTACAGGCAGGAAAACACAAACGCAGCCCATTCCTGCACTCCTAGCTGAGGCTGGGAACCTGAGAAGCCAGACAAGGACGCCGTAATCTTCAAAAAACTGTCCTTCAGCAATTTTGTGCTCCCCAAGAGCTGTAAATCCCCGCTCATGCTGCTTCAGCACCATCCTGCCTCCATACCTCACTGAAAGAGCCTCACATTTCTCAAGCACATGCCTGTTCTTGCCCCCCTCACTTTTCATAAAATGCATTTGGGTTTGGTTTGGAGAGGTTTTTTTTTGGGGGGGGAGGTCATTTAGCAGTCTTAGCTGTTTTCATTATTTTCCCCTTCAATTTCAGTCAGTTCTGCTCAGTTCAATTTTTGACATTTAACAAAAAAAAAAAATGTGAAAAAGTGTCACTGAGAATATGCAAACTTTGCATAAAGCTCATCTGAGGACAAATGATGCCAACGAAGATATGCCTGTGCATCCAAATCACATGAGATGGGTGTTCTTTGTACAGTCATAGAACTGAGCAGATTGAGCAGTCACAGTTACACTGGGAGCACAGAAGCAGTAACAAAAAACTAAAACATACATATCCTTATCTATACAACCTTACCCTGCACTATCATTATACAGACTCCAGAGATCTAAATAAACTGCATATTTGAAAAGTGCACTAAGCTTCTAGACAAGCACGTTACATTTTAGTGAGGTTATGATAATTACTAGTCATGGAAATAAAATACTAAATTCAGGTGGAATTTTCTGTACTTGTTATAAATGAGTGTTTCTGTAAAAGCACCACAGCAGTGAAACTGAGAAGCAAAATTTGAATACAGTATTTAATCAACACTACTAATCCAGTTTCTCATGTTTACTTCCACAGAACCAAAAGACCTAATGACATTTATTATCCTAATATCGCTAGCTCCCCCCCTTCAGAAATCATGCATCTGATCTGTGGCTCAGATAAATTTCCAGGCCATTTCATTATAACCTAACCACAGTTGTAGTATCTAGTCAAAGGACTAAGTTTTTTGTTTGTCTGTTTGTTTTAAATTATTGTTATTTTTATTTTTTAATGCGTCATACTGAAAAATAAGCTTCACACAAACACATTTTAACTTTGAATCCTTTATCTACCAAAGCAATTTTCTGACTTCCTTATTTTTAAATGGCTATCCTAAAACTTAGAACTAAGAGCGTCTTTAAGAACACCACTTTCTTATAAGAACATGGCATTTTTGTGCTAATTGAAGAAAAATTCTGCCCTTAATATTACAAAGCCTAAGCAAAATTTCCTAAGAACATCCAACTGTAGAAGTGCTTAGTTAAGTCTAACTTCTTTTTAATAGCTCTCCTTTAGCTAAGGAGTCAAAAGACAGTTCTGAAGTACTGAAAAACAAGAAATTAAAACTGAAATCTTACAAGACAGTTCCTTTAAAGACTGCCAACATGAATAAAATAATGATTTTTCTGAGTCCTTAAAAAATTCAGACTAGAAACTATTTTGTCTGAGGTCCTTTAATTTTCTCTGTTGCATGCACACAAGACCTCCTTCTCTTTAGTTAGTTTTAATTCCTGAGTTACCACCAAAGCCTTTGGAAGTTTACAGTTATCACTTTCCACCTCTGGCTTCTAGCTTCACCAAGCAATAAAAACCCAAAAAACAAAACCAACAGCAGCATCAGAGTAATACATATTTTCAGCATTTCTAAACTTTTTCTTCCAAACAGCAGTACATCAAAGAATCAGCAGAATTGAATGGGTTAACTATTATCTGAACATCTGACACTGTAATTCTAGTTTACTCGTATCTCTCTCCTCTCTTTTAGTATTTTCTGCAGCTGATGTGACTAAAGAGCTTATATAAATTTAGCAAAATCAGTTTATGTGACAGGGAACTGGTTCATATATTCAATTTATTATTTCACAGTTCTCCATACACTCCTATCTGATATTATTTTGATTTATAATGAAACCAGTTACCAACATCTTCTGTAGGAAGTATACAGCCTAGGAGAGTGTTTTGACTCCTAAGTCAAGCCATGAGTATCACAGAATCATTAAAATCAGAAAAGATTCAAGATCAACCTTTTACTGAACACCACCACATCAACTAAACCATAGCACCAACTGCCACATTCAGTGTTTCTTGAACACTTCCAACAATGCTAACTACACCACCTCCCTGGGCAGCCCATTCCAAAGCTTAACCATCCTCTCAGTGATTCTTCCTGACGTCCGACCTGAACCTCCCCCAGAGCAGCTTGATGCCATTTTCTCTTCTGTTGGTTATTGCCTGGGAGGAGAGACCAATCCCCACCCAGCTACAACCTCCTTTCAGGTAGCTAGAGAGAGTGATGAGATCTCCTCTGAGCCTCCTTTTCTCCAGACTCAACAATCCCAGCTCCCTCAGCTGCTCCTCACAGGACTTGTGCTCCAGACTCCTCAGCAGCTCCGTTGCCCTTCTCTGGACAAGCTCCAGCACCTCAATGTCCTTCCTGTAGTGAGGGGCCCAGAACTGGACACAGTGCTTGAGGTGTGGCCTCACCAGTGCCGAGTACAGGGGGACAATCACTGCCCTGGTACTTCTGGCCGCACTCTTCTTGATCCAGACCAGGATGCCCTTGGTCTTCTTGGCCACCTGGACACACTGCTGGCTCATGTTCAGCCTGCTGATGACCAGCACCCTCGGGTCCTTTTCCCCTGGGCCACTTTCCAGTCACTTTTCCCCAAGCCTGCAGTACTGCAGGGGTTGTTGTGACCCAAGTGCAGGACCTGGCACTTCGCCTTATTGAACCTCATAAAAGTGGCCTTGGCCCATCAATCCAATCTGTCCAGATCCCTCTAAAGAGCATTTGTACTCTCCAGCATATCCACACTCCTACCCAACTTGCTGTTTTCTGCAATTTTATAGAGAGTGCACTCAATCCCCTCATCCAGGTCATTGATAAAGACCATGAACAGGACTGGCCCCAATACTGAGCCCGGAAGAACCCCATTCATGACCAGCCTCCAGCTGGATGTAGCTCCACAACTCTCTGGCCACTTTTTAACCCAGAAAAAAAGTGTGCCTGTCCAAGCACTCTCAGCCAGCCAGTTCTCTACACAGAAGCACCACACGCACATTCAGACTATGAGGTAATTACAGATTTAAGAATAATATGTACTACTGGGAGGAAATAAAACAGGACAACGCATTTATGTTAATGTGACATGGAAATAAAAAATAGAGCAAACCAAAAACGCACAGAATTAATCTCTTAACTACAGTATTTAAGGAATGTGTAATGTTAGCTTTTACAAAAAAGAGAGAAATATCATTTCAGTTTTATTCCTCAGTAATGAACTCTGTAGTGTGTTAGTCCAGGTTTTATGTTCAAAGTAATACATTCTGCTATAGAGAAATTACATACATTGTGCTCTTCAACTCTCTATGCTTCATTAAATTAATTTCTCATATTATTTTTTAATTATAATAATGACAGCATTTGGTTTAATTTTAAAAGGTTTTAATTAGTGCGCTTAAGTTATTGGACATAATTTACCAGAAAATAAAAAGTACAGATGAAAGATTTTTGCAGGACAGAAACTGAAAGGTCCCTCCAAGAACTTGCTGTATCATGTCCCTGACCTGTGTGTCAGAAATTTAATCTACATTTTCTGAATGACAATTCTATATAATCAGAATGGAAGACAAAACCTATCAGTTTTGGCCACTGTTGATATCTGAATCCAACTTCAACAGAAATTTTACAATAAAAATGCATCTGTTAGAAAGTTAATGAACAAATTATCTTTCTTCAATTACCTGACTTTCTCTTTTATTTGTTCCTTCTTCTGAATCGGATTGATGATCCTGTTCATTTTCATCACTCTGGTGAAAGAGGTGGGAGAGAAAAAATAATTGTTGAAAGCATAGCGAGATTTTAAGGCATTCTAGACTTTTGATATGAAAATCTAAGACCAGCAGAATACTTTACAGAGAATATACAGGATATGTGAAGAAAATTCTCAAAGAGATACATGTTTTCAGTACCAGAAGGAGATGAAACCTAACTTTGCATTTGGCATATGAAAATCTTGCTTTACGTTACATATCGATCCCATGACAAAGAAAAGGGAAGAGGAGCCTGAAACATCAACTATAACCTTTCTATTCTGACAGCAGTACATGGCTACTTGTAATGTGCCAAATAATGACTCTCCTTCTTACAGCTTTGGTATGTACGCAAAATACTGCACTGTTGAAAGTTAGATATGTAGTTCTGATCACTGACAAACACTAAATACTTATTTATCAAAGAGAGGAAGTTACTTGAAATCCACATAATGCTTTAAATCTCTGAGAAACCATTTGCATGCAAGGATAAAAAAAACACCTTATAATGAAAAAGAGTCTTACACACAAATTTTGAGATACCTTGTAATTAACAGCATTATAATTATTACATAGCTAAGACTTCTTCTCTCTCCTCCTCCCTGCAATTTTGATAACATACTGTAAATTTCATATTAGGTTTGACAAAATTTGAAAAGAAAACTTAAACACACTTGAAATACTTATTTTGATATTCAACTCACACTCTCTTTTAATATTTTCTGCAGCTGATATGACAAAAGAGATTATATCAACTTAGCAAAATCAATTTATGTAACTATGTGACAGGGAACTGGCTCACACATTCCATTTATTTCAGAGCTTATTATAAAAAAATTCTTATACACAACTTTTAAGATATCTCATAATTAACAGGATTATAATAAACAACATAATAAAACATTTGTTCAGTAATTATTGTGTTTCCTTAGATTATGATTAATTCCTATTAAGTTACGGTTACTACAGTGTTCTAGAATTCTTGTTAGCACTATCAACCAAACAAAGACTTAATTTTGATTCTGCTCCTGAAAGCATCAAAACAAAGAAAAACAGAATATATAATGGGAAAAGCATAATTTTTTTTTTCTAGAACAATTAGTTATATACTGTACTAATTCAAACTATTCTCTATTTTAAGAGTACACTATGCACAAAGAGTGCACTTCGCTATAAGCAAAGTTTACTTACATCTTGAGTCCAAAAAGAAACTCCTGTAGGTCTTCGTTTTTCTCTTGGTCTCCGTCTTTCCCTTATAGACTTAGGCTGTGACTTATCTTCTTCCTTTTCTTCTTCGTTTTTGCCCCCTTCTGTTAATAACAGCTTTCTTATTCACTGAATTATGACACAATCTAATTTGCTGAAAATTTTCTGAATACTTCTCAGTCTTTAATTTGCTTGCAATGTGTTTTTTTTACCTGAAATAAATCTGCTGTAGAGCTTTTTACCACATACAGGGTTTTCTGTAATATACACTGCCCAGTATATAGCTCTAAAATACTCTAAATACTAATTCCACCTCAGCCCCCTAGACAAAATGTTTCAATGTAACAATAATCCTAATAATTCAAACATCTGTGTCAGCAGATGCATAACAGTACAAAGGAAGAGACGATAATTCTTCACCATTCTTCATCAAACAAGCTTTCTTTGCTTACATCAAGAACTCAGTATTAAAAATAATTCCAACTTTTAAAAGTCTATTAAGTCCTCCTTAGAGTCCTTCTTTTCATCACAGTCATCTCCATCTTTGCTCTAAGGAAGAATAAAATGCGATCTCCTACATTATATTATTACTGTATTACACGTCCTTTTTCTTCAAAATAAATGCAACTGCAATTCAAAACAGACATAATACCTCGGGATTATGTTTGCTTCACTGTATGTTTGCAAGTAATTTGTAAAAAAACCTAAATTTAAACAAACCTAGCCAAACCAAAGTACTTTATTTATTATCACAGTCTATTCATACTCTGATGTTCTTTTATTAAATAAAGCAACCACAGATTTGAGTTCAGACAGAAGCATCGCTAATCACTAAAAATTAAAACCCACCATCAATAGACTTCAGAGGTAAATAAACATTTTCGTGTGAAGCAAGAATTAAACAGGAAAGCAGGGAAACACAGATATTTGTGGTGATTATATACCTTATGTAATTAAATAACCTTGGACTTGACCACTGGGATTTCAGATGGTAATGTATTTCTCCTCCAAAGTCATAATGTGAAAAAATATAAACCCTGCTGTAGTTAATCTTTACCCATGAAAATCTTTTCCACAGAACAGTGTAGAAAGAGCTTCCTAGAGTAAGTATGCATTACTGAAGAATCTTAATCCAAATTTCAGTTCACTTTAGGACAAAGGGAAAAAATCCAGAAACCCTATCCCTGAATCCTAACCCCAACAATTTCCTCAGAAAATACCATTTTAAGGAACATGGCAAGACTGCTATTTAATTCATGGAGATTTTATCAATAGATGATTTTATCTGACCCTCTGTAGAACAAAATTTTTTATTTCAATCAGTAACCCTATTAAAGCCAGTGATTAATAACTTGAATTAAAATGTTTCTCTCAAGTCAACTGTGACAAGCCTCCAAGAGAGACCAGATTACACTGCACGTCAACAGGCTCCTCCTTTGACAGGCAAAGTATCAGGCACAACATCTCTCAGAATTATAACATGTGATTCACACTTGAAATGAGGGCAAAAACTCTGACATCAGAGAAAAGCTTTTTTGTGATCTCTGAATCATGCATCTAATCCGCAGTTCAAGATTACATAAACCAGTTAAAGTATCCAGAAGTACGATTCCATTAAATATTCTGAACTACCATGGGAAGCATGCCCTTCCCTTTGTTTTCAGCTGCTCATGAAATCCTGATATGTCCTTAAAGCAGTAAAGCATCATTTTAGTCCTTCAGTGTAGAAGGACTGAAACAAAACCCCTGTCATTTACCAACTATTTAATCAAGTAAAATTCCTTCTTAATACCTGCAAATATTTAGACTCTGAAATACGGTATTTGATTATAGTTGCTATGTTAAAGCAAAAGTTAAAGCATTATGTGGATACTTACTGTAGCGTATTTGACACTTCTATGACCCAACGATGGAAAAATACTAAATGGTTGCAAACGACCACCAAGTTCAGAAAATCTTTTTTCCTCTCTATACGCAGGTTTTGAATTTCTTACAGAAGATGGGAACAAGGCACATCCCAGTGGTCTTACATATAACACCTCATTTTGAGGTATCTCTAGAAACATAAGCTACCCTTTGTGAACTAAGAAAAAAAAAAAAACCCTTCAAAAAAAGTACTCCTACCTCTCTCACTTTCCTTTGTTCCACTCCGAGAATAGGCAGAAGTTATACCTATAAGGCTGTTTGGTCTGTTTAGTTGACTTGAAGTTGATAAAGAGCTAGTGGAGGTGGAGAGCGAAGACGTGGATGATGAAGTTGAAGCTGAAGTTGGTCTATAGCGATGATACGGCTATTCAGCAGAAAGATGTCAAAATTAATTTACCAAGATTAACAAATACAAATCATGGGATATTAAAACATTTAACTATATGAATAATTCTTATAGTAGTACCAAAATTAAGTTATTAAAGTTGGAGTCAAGATTTGTATAATTTCTCTACCTAAAGAGACTCATCATGAAAATACCTCTTCAACAGTTCGGGAATATCTTTGTCTATAATCATCATCTTTAGTTTCAGATTCTTTCTTTTCTTCTTGTTTTTCTTTGTCTTGCTTTTCTTTCTCCTCTTTTTCTTTTTCTTCATTTTCCTGTTCTCTGGTTCGTGTGGGACGACTTCTTCCTATAGTTTTTTCAGCTTCTTGAAGATCTGTCAGTGTTACACCCTGTGAAAAGAGCAGCCAGCGAACACCATTTTTAATATATCATTGATATTAATGTAGGTGATCACATTACATAAATAAATATTTTGAACAAAAAATTCAACTTTAGAAAATTACATGTATCTAGTAAGAAATAAATTTTACCTATTCTACCTATAAGCTTTCCTCTTGAATCTTGGAACCAAACATCCCTCTATAAGTGGCAAGTGTTTGTTGTAATGTGATCACCAGATTCTCCAGCAAGACAATTTTTAGTTGAACTAACACATACAGATTGCATAGAAGATCCTATACAGATAATTTAAGAACCCACTAGATGCTTCCAATGCTTCCAACATGACCATAAAGCATATTAAACATTTCTGAAAGAACCCTAAAAATATAACACATCATATTTTCAGAAATGCTCATACTTGGTAATTCACTCCCTGCAACTGGATTTTTAGGCCAGCAAGACATAAAAAATTGTACTGACAGCACTAGAGAAAGTTGTAACTTATTTCTTAGTTTGTTGTTATTCTGAGATTAAAATCTAGTCTTGAAGTAAGCTCAGAAAGCAAACAATTTTTTGAAGAAAGCTTTTCTCTACTATACTTTTCAGCTGATGCATCTGACTGAGACATGGCTCAAAACACTTTGTAATCTATTCTTCAAAGCCAACTTTGCAGCTTATCAGTAATTTAGTTGGTTTTCGTGTTGAAAAAGTTTTAATAGAGTAATTACTCGTAGCTTTTTTACTGTAAAGATTCAACAATAGTTGGCTGGTAGTTTAACCATCATTCAGGGCTCTGAATTAGTACTGAAAGTAAGAGTAACTCTGGTAAGATAAAGTTGTATCAAGAGTGGATCTCTCATTAGGAAAGGTAACCAGAAATATTTGAGGAGTTTAAAATTGCAAAGATTTGAAAGTAACATCAGTTAAAAATGTAGATAGAGATTCGTCCTTAAAACAGGTAAGGACAATGGCTGCAGTATTTTTGTGCTGTTTTTCAGGGCCTATATGCTGATTATTCTCAGTTTGTCAGCAGGCAGTGGTTGGTAGTTACTCCACTGCCCAAAGAGAATTCAAGTATCATCAGAGATACTCACTCTATTTTGCTATTGCTACATCGTTCGCTATGTTAGGACTGTGCTAGTTGCAACTCACTGTAAGGAAGTTGTCACAGAAACTGTGAAGAACGACCAAATATATCAGTATGAAAACTAAGAGAGAGAAATGTTGCAAGGAGACATGCAGTTAGATACTAGATTATTAGCAAGTAACAAAAACCTCTACAAACTCTCTTCTAGTACTTTTCTGTCTCCACAGACACTAGACTGAATGTATTTTTTCTGTGTCATGGATCTTGTTAGCTATTCATGTGTTGGTCAGCTCAATCACATTATCTACAACATCCCCTGCACAGAAGAAAAAGAATTAGAAATGGATGCAAACGAAGTATGTCTGTTTCTCAAGTATTATGTTATGGGTATGTTTCCATAAATGTAGAAGCTTCAGTACTACTATACCTGTGTAGATCTTCTTGACTGTCTTGCTTGCCTGGATCTAGCTTTTCTTTGGGACTCTGACTCTTCATCCCGTACTGGAGTGAGGTATGATCTAAGGAGTTAATTACAAACAAAATTGGCAAATGATCGTTTTTGTACAAATGTATTAAAAGGTCAGAATAAACCCCCACAACACGATACAACTGAAAACCAAAGCAGTCAGAAAAAAATCTTTAACTATATAAAGCAGGTTACATTTTACACATTTCATCCATTTCATAATAATCTATTCATCAAGACAGCAGCCTTAGGACTAAATTAAAATACACAGTGTTTTCTTACTTAACTTAGATTTCCTTTTTCAATTTTCTCTAAATATAACTTCAGTTTTTTTGGTATTTCACTAGTCTAGTAAGTACTTCAGGGATAGAAGACCTCAGGGATTCAGGGATATAGACATTTACACATCAAATATGTGTGTTAACTTTTAACATTACTTGTAAGTTTTTAGAAAAAGCTAAATGTACTGTTAATGCAGAGAATCTAATTATATCACTTACTGCACCAGAAATTAAAAATCCTTGAGGAGGTGGTTACTACATTTTCATATGAATCATTTATGCTTTGAGTAAACCAACTCCCTTTGAAAAAAATGAGTTTAAAAATAAATCCTCATGAAACCCACAAAAATCCTGCAGAGTAAGCAGGTAATTGTAATCAAAGCCAAAAGGCTACTGGAGTAGACAGATGAAGTCTGGACTCTTTAAAGAAATTCTCCAATGCAGGTAACTGGGACAAAAAAAAAAAAACCCAAACAATTTGTATGTATGTAAAACCATAATTAAAGAATTTAGAAGGTCTTAATGCATTAGTTGATTTTCTACTACAGAATATTCTAGGAATGCTGCTATAATTTCACACTGTTTTGAAACCCATAGATTAGCTGAAAATTAGAAAAAAAAATTTGAGAAGCAAAATCAGAAGGTTACTAAAAGGTTGCTTAAAACACAAAGCCTCTCTGAGCTTCTTTAGCTCAGATTCTGTATTATTTTCCTGTATTAATTGGCTAATGATTCAGTAGTTGGCCAGTGATTATGCCATCATCTATTAACACTTAAATAATTCATGTATGGAAAGAAAAGTTGTTTGATCATCTAATAATACATTTGTTAGCCTTAGCACATACTAAACACAATACTGAAACCATTCTAAGACTGAAAAATAAACTTCATTTACACAGTAAATGAAGTATCACTACCTATGTTCTAACTCTATTAAACTAATTACCCCTAAAACACAGGAAAATACTTACAATTAACTACTACACTTAAAAATGTTGAAACAACTCCTGTTGTATGACACATCTCAAAAAACCTACATTATGATAATTTCATTTCCCTGTCCTATTCTCTTGCAAATAGCATTTTTCATTGACTTTCCATTTTCCTAAAGCTCTGGGCCCTATATATATTAGGAAAAGGGTGCCTTTTAGCTGCTTTAGCTAACGTGACCTGAAACATTATCCACCTAAAAGGTTTTGAATGCAGACAAGTATAATCTTTAGGGCTTGAAAATTGGTACAGCTTCTTGCACATAAATTAGTTTTTGGTAACTATCGTACCTACACCTACCTCCCAGTAAATCTGAAATACTTTAAATTTTTCATGATAAAAAGATTTAACAATTCAAGTTTGTAATTTTCTTCCCTGTTTCTCCAAATCAATCCTAAAAATCATACAAAGACTATAGCTTCAGCTATTCCTAAAGGATGTGCCATTACCTGCTTCATAACTAAAAATAGTTTATAGTGTCTTAATTTTTAAAATATCTTTGGAATACTGTGTCAAACATACTTTCTAAATACACAATTTCAGTCTATAGCCACAGACTAACCAATCTCTTAACTTAAGAAAAAATTTAGTATGTAATAATTAATATACATACAATTTTTTCATGTGCATATAAACATAATATACACACACACACACACATATATGTATCTGTATATATACAGATACATATGCCTGTGCTGATATTTAGAAAACTACTTTCTCACATGCAGCAATTATTCAAATTGTGTTGGTTATTAAGATTTAATGGATATCCTAATACAACATGAAGAGTGCCTCTACAGCAGTATGTTACACAGTCATCCTAGTCAGACAAAACTGCAGGTATCTAAAGCGTGTGTAGTATGTGCACATTAGTATAAACATACTAATGAGAGTAAACAAGATAGCAAAAGCCTTAATTCTAAACTTCTTGCCTTTACAGATGATATGAGACCAAAATAGCATTTGCATTTTAAAATCTGAACTATTTTTGATAAAAAAAGATGCATTTTGTTGGTTTTGCTTTTAATTTGTTGGGTTCAATCAAATTTCACTTTGGACAAGGCCTATTCTGACTATGGTTGTTAATACATGTGGGCACTTCCTAAATTATGGTGGGAAAGAATGAAAACATAATCAATAATCCACATTTCCCTCTAAGTTATTTCAGTTTTGGGTGTAAGGAAAGATTATGGAAAACAGGCTACCTCAATTAGGCCTAAAGCTATAAGGAATCTTTAAATGCTGCTGCCTTAAGTGAACCAGAAGAATGCAGGTTTCTTGTGTAATAAGGAATAGCTTCTTTACCTCCTTGAACATACAGAGATACACATTGATACATGAGTTACATTTCAAAACTACTACAGGAGCAACACAAAATCTGAACTCGCATTTCAGCAGAAGGGTTAAAGGATAAACATTTATAAATATCCAGAAGAAGAAGAACCCAGGGAAAGCTAACAGGAATTAACTATCTTTTGCAATCTTATTTTTGCTTCCATATACAGCAGGAAACAACTCTTTATGGAAACATAAATATGCACCAATCCTAGCTCATCTTCCATATAACTGTAAACAGAAAAACACACTGTATTCTTAAAATAAGATTTACATCAGCTTCTTACTCATTTTTCATACTGAATATCTCTTTTAAGCATTGCCTTTACAATTGTATAATTATGTTTCAAGTAGAAGAGACCCTAAATGATGCAATGATATAAAGAGAATGTGTTGGGTTCAATACTTTCTTTTCAGAATTGCCAGGCATACAAAGTAGGTGAAAAATGCTATGCTATAACTTATTAGCATACTGCCAGCGGCACACTAGCTCAATCAGCAGCAATGTACTTGTAGTAATTAATTAATTACTCATTATTTTTAAATTAGTGTTTTTACATAGTTCTATTATGGGTATTTTTAAGAGGACTCATTTAATCTATTAACAGAAATATAAATATGAAAATACCACACACCAAATGAGAACCCAAGGCCAGTCAAAAACATATGGCATCGAAGTTTAAATTTCATGAATGGTGTCTACTAGTACTAAGCTCTTAGATAAATTGAAACATGTTACTAGTTGTTTCAATATACAGAAAGAAAACAACACTGCTTTACATACTGTATTGTCCAAATCTGTAGTAACCAACACATTCCTTTAAGTAAGAAAAAAAGTTATAAGTTTTGTGTAAGAGCAACATTACTCTTAGGACCTTTACACACCTCCGTCTCTCCCTGACCTCTGATGTTGAGGACACAGTGCCAGAAGTAGCTGTAGTCATGGCTGTGGTAGTGGCTGTAGCATTTACAACAGATGGTGCAACAGGGACGGTCACTGCTGTAGGAACACTGTCCTTTTCTTTCTCAGTACTATCCTCAGCCCACAAACGATTTGAGGTACTACAGCATAACACGCAGCAACACAAAAAAAGAGAAAAGGAAACAGCTAAACAATGAAAGCACTTTACTAAACAACTAATAACATGTAAATTGAGGGATGGATTTTTTTTTTTAAAAGACAGACTGAGAAATGTCTCTACTACGAAAGCTCAACTTGAGCTATTAAATTGAATAAATTAGAATTAGCAGTTCACAATGACTGAACTTTTATTCTTCACATCTAACATTGGATTTATTCTTTTATACCAACATGGCTGTCACTTTACAGTAGAAAGCCATTCACAATTTTTGAGCCAAATTGTACAAAATCAAAACAAATTTAACAGGAAAGTGAAAAAATCCAGAGCCCCAGAATCTACTAAACAAGAACGCATGCACATACATAAGCACACAGTAGACCTGACAAAAAAAACCCACAAGAAACGAAGTGTGCTGGTGCCATTACCTGCTTTGTACACCTGCTGAAGTAGAACCCATTGTACTCTTCGCAGTAGTGTTTGTGCTGGCAGGCAGTGTTTTCTGAAGACCAGCAGAAGAGGTAACTGTTGATGCAGTACTTGGAACATTAGAACTTATCAAATCATCTTGTCTTCTACCAAAGGAACCGCTGAAAGAGAGACATGTACAAAGGCTGCATTTATTACTTATCTTTGCTCATTAAAATATCACCAAGCAGGGATGACCCAATAAATTCCTGCCCATATATTCTCTGCCTCAGTTGAGTTTTGGAAACTTCTGGGGCAAAAGAAGCATTTTCTTCACTTTTTCCTTGACTAGAACTTTTAATTTATGACTTCAGAGGGCAGGAGACATGTCCCTTAGTCCTGACCATTACTTCACACAAGGAGGAGAAGAATGGAATCTCACTTGTTTATGTAAGACTGTCTTGATCACATCTACTAAAGTATTCATATAGGGCCCCCAATGTCCCATTTTTAAACTGCTGTTTCACCCACACTGAATACCTCAGAAAATGCAGAACTTTACTGCACAGCTTGTCAGAAAAGAAAATGTCACTCCTCTTATAATTTTAAACCAATTAAAAGAACTGACTTAAAAAAACCCCAAATACTTAAATCATTCTCAGAAATAATAACCTCCCACTCCGGTTATTCCCTCGCTCTTCAAGTTATAAAGAAGACCCAGTGGCTTCCAAATTTTTATCCATTGGTTCTGGCTGAATACATTTTGCACTACCAGGTCAGAATGTTTGCCCATGACTAAATCTCAGAATCCACAGTTAGGACAGACAGAGCATCATTGTTACTAATTGCAAAAGCTTTAAGGATAAAGATGCTTCTTTGTCATCCTGCAATTGACAATTTTTTCTATCAACTTCAGAATGACAAATGAAAAATAACAGTATAAGAGCAACCAAAGAAATACACTGTTAAAGCATAACTTGCAATTTAGAAGTGGTGAGCACATTTTGTTTGAAGACTGGAGTGTAAATACTGGTAAAAGTTAACATGTGAAGATTGTTCTTCTCTATCAACTGTTAATCTGTTGATACTTTCTATCTAGAACAGGAAATCTGAGCAACATCCTTCCTAAACTTGAAGTTAGGAAAATTGAGAGGGTTTTTTTTTAAGGCAGGAGGTTATCAAGGAATTAAGATGTATTACGCAGTATGAAACAGCCTAATTACAGGCCACTGATAATACCAATTATTTATTGAGTCAAGACTCAAAAAAATGTTGAGTATCCATCACCACATACACCAGCAGCATGTATCAATATGCAGCTTAGTTAACTTTTTTTTTTATTTATTCTTTTGAGTTATTCATCGCTCCACTAATTACAATGAAGAACTTGACTTAAATAGCTACACTGAAACTACACAATGAACAAAAGTTAATCATGCATATATTTGCAGGATATGATTCCTCCTGAGAAAATCCTGTAAGTTAGGAACTAGCACACCCAAAAACTATTTTCATATTTTCATCATTTACTTTGCATTCAAGTTAATTTTATCTATGCATTCTATTATACTGATATTCAACGTAGGTATGGCTATGATTTGCCATTAAGGAGAGCAGCCCAAGACTTTCGGGACTGTCATGCAAGAACCAAAATTCAGAGACAATATTTTCTCTCTTTTCAGATACCAAGCAGAATTACTTCTATTTCAACATTTAAAATAGTTATCTTTGACTACTGAACTCATCTGGAAAGAGTCAAATTAATCCCAAACTGATATAAATCATATGAAAAAGGAAGCATATAATTTTAATTACACAGCAATTGCTGCAATACTTTAAGTTAGTAAAAATGATATAGTTTTAAAATCAGCCCAACTATTACATCAGCATGCAATACATACTTTGCCATTATTATGAACATTTCAACATGTTACCATTCATTTTTTAACTGTCCTTACAAAATATTTCAGTACTTGTTTTCTTGATAACATCTAAGCTTGACAAAAAAAAAAAAGAAAAGAAAATCCACACCTTCTTTGATAACTTGTGTTTAATGATGTAGGACCTTCATTCAAACTGTTTTTCTTGACATCTTCCTCCCATTTTCTCCTGGTATAGGAACTGCCACCACGTATTGAACTAGCAGATGAGTCTCTGAAAAAAGATTTTAGTTTAGCAATCTCAAAGAAGGCTGTTCTTGATGTGAGCTGAACAGCAGCTTCAAATTAAAACCATGGGTAACACACTTAAAATAAACATAACCAAATAGGAATAAAATTACCTTTATGGACAATAATTTTCAAGCCCCTGTGGAAAAATACCACATTCCTACTAACGCCATTAGAAATATTGGGAAAAAGCAGCATCAGAAGAAAACTGCTAAAGAGGATTTAACCAGGATAAAATCAACTGCTGGCTTTTCTCTGTGACCAATTGTTGGCTTTGTTTTTCTCAGAAAGGAAAAAAAAAAAAATATCTACCTGTTTGCCCCTGAGATTATCCAGTGTAATAAAGGGGAAACTGCTTGGGTTTTTTAATAGCTGATTTACCAGGATTTTTCATTCTTTGATATTATAAGAAGTTGAAAAGCTGACAAGCCTTCAGAACTCATGATACTGTAGACTAGTGTAAACAGGCTTGCAGTAGTCATTCCTGAGTGGTCTGCCATGCATCACTAGCTGACATGACTTTAGTTGTAAAGAATTTCCAGACTGTTGTTGCAGTTCATAGCAGCAAGAAACAACCTTGCAAAAATCTACTTAGAAAAACTATGCTAAAAACTGATACTGAGATTCAAAAACTGAATTTCTAATAAAAATGTGAGTTAAAGATTTGAAGTAAAGTTCAGACAGAAGCGAAAATCCCTATGTCTTTCACAAAACTATGCATAAAAGGTAACCAGGAGTACAGAAAATAAAACTTTGTAAAGATGTATTTTATGTTCAGATACCTCTGGCCATCAGAATGCACCTCTTTTAGCACAAAAATTTTGCTAGCACTTCTGCAGTTGGAAACAACTTTAGAAAATGATGAAATAATAACAATGTAGTGTTATTTTTTACCAGCAAAGAGAAATGTAGTGAGATATCATCTTACACAGAAAGGTCCTGCTGCATGAGAAATTTTTCATAATTACTCAAGGTTTCACTTTGCCAAGACACAGTAAACTTTTGCTGAAGCTCTGGCTACTCAGCTGAGGCTGGGTGTCTGAGATTTGTCATCCTAAAAGCCCAGCTAGGATTCATCTTGAAGTCATTTCCATCACTCACAGTCATTTCCATCGCTAACATCCCTCAGGATGTCAGCTGGATTACACTACGTTATCGATACGTGAGACAAGTAGGTGTTCAGATAGGTAGAAGCAGAACCTGGCATTAAGCCAGGCAACAAGGACAAAGATCTGTGACAAAGGCAGAAACCTTCATAATTTATTAAGGTACCTGTAGGGCAGATGGTTAAATTCTACACGTAAACAAGGTCAGAATAATTGTCAAAAATCTCTTATGGCTTTAGGCAGGCAAGATGGGTTTTCTACATACACTAGGCAAAGTACTGGTGCCTAAACAGTCTGGCCTAAAAGGAGGCTTCATCTCTGGTACCCCAAGGCATACAGAAAGTTCTCAGAAAAATCAACTGTTTGGTGAGCACTGGGACAAATGAGACTGGTGACTGCAGTTAAGCCAATCCACATGAGAAAAACTGTTATTGCTGACAACCACTTTTGGAACTGTGCCTGTGAATAAGGCATGATGGTTAAGACTGGCACATCAAGGACACAAATAAATCTCAACAAAAGGAAAACTTAATCCCTTTGTTACAACCAGTAACAGCTTCTAAGAAATAAAACTGTAAAGAAATGTTTGTCCAAATCCTTAGGTATCTTCTACTTAAGACACTTTTAGAGAACAAGTTTTCGAAAAGATCTCAAAAGAATAAAAACTGAATAATAATAATCCCTGTATAAACAAACCAAAACTGGCCAATTCAGTCTCAAAGAATACAGTGCTCCAGAGAACGACAGCACAAACAGAAACTCCAAACTGTCCCATTATAGAAATACAGATTAAAAAGCATCTGGTCAAGTAAAATGAGAGATGCTAACAAATTACACTGCACTTTAGAGGAGCATGAGATCTGGGATAACCCTCTTCCAAAACAGAATTTGTCACCCAGAGACTAAACTTCAGCAATTTCCCACAAGCATAAGAGAAAGCAGTATTTACCTTGTGTTTGCACTGAACCAAACCATTCTCAAGAGTAGCAACAAAGATACTCCTCTTCAGGCATAAAGAAATTATCAGTCTTATAGACAAGGAATACAATAGCACATTTTGAGCAATTAGAGGATTTTCAGTTCAGGCCATTCTACATTCAGCTATCCAGACATTATCCAACAAAAAGCACGGCATTAGGAAGACCTTTAAGTTCTGTACTATGCATTCTACAGTAATTCAAGAAAATGTCCCAGCAGAAGTGAAAAATGGGAAGGTTAAGTTACAGTTATGTTAAGGTAAGGTCATATTACATTCTGACAATGTAAATACAACATGCAAGTACCCAAATCCTAACAGGTAGGAAGCCTATACACCTCTTTCTTTTGTACTGAAAGCTATAGAAGAAGTATCAGCAAAGAAAATGAAAATCTACTAAAGATGATGAAAGGTCAACATATAAACAAGAACAATAGAATGGCTCTAACCTAACTATGATCTCTCTACTGCTGCTGCACAACATGGTTTGAAGGAAAGACTATAACAAACATATCATTTTATTATTATCAAAAGTAATAATGGAGCCCAGTAGCAGCACTTCGTGACAAGATAAAGCAGTAAAATACTTTTAGCACCCTTGAGTAGCTTACAAGTTTAGGACTTCTTATTTTGAATTTTATTTTCTTCCCCAAGAAGACAACACTCATTGCCCAGTTCTGCTCTTGTCACAGAATAATTTGGACTTTAAGAAGGGTCATTATAATTTACATGATCAAAAACCTTCAGGAACTGGATTACCACATGGATTAGCATAATATATACAGCAGGATGCTACAAATTAGCATTGTCTTAAAATACGTTAAGTTTGTCAGCCACTCTAAAATCAAGTAATTTTATATTTAAAAGAAATTGTAACTTCAGAATCACCTGTTTTCTTTTTCATCAATGTCAGAGGTACTGGCCAGCCGTCTTGGTATTGTAGGTGCAACATATGCAAGTCGAGTTCCTTTTCCATCTTTCTCCTGAAAGACACGTATTTTCTATTAAGTGTTACTACTATTGATCATACTACTAATTGTTTAGAAAGTCATCATCCTTGACAGCTTCAGCTGTATTTATTGTGACCAGATGATACAAATGAGATTTAAGCTTTAGTAAAATATCATAAAGACTATGGCAGTGAAAGGAAACTGTTAATGTTTTCATTCCAGTGAGGTGACTCAATTTCTTTTTTCTGCTTTATGGCAGTACAATTCCAACACTGATAACTGAAAGCAACTGGTTCAGTATTTTTATACAGTAGAGCAGATTATTATTCATAACCTTTAAAACAGAAATACTTGTAATTGAAACAGAACCACAAGTTCTGTGTTGTTCAGTTACCTAAACAACACTTTTTTCAGTGGTTCAGCGTATCCATGCTTAATTTCGTAAATAGAAAATCACTACAAAATGAAAATGAACCCAAAAGGGACTTCTTTTGTTTATAAGATTCTTTCAACATCACTCTTTAAGTGAGACCAAAACTATCAAACCTCTCACGTCCCCAGAGTGTAAAAACTACTACCAGCATTGCAAGTCCTAAAATGGGGTTAAATGCCAGACTTGTACTCCAGATCACTAGGTAATGAAGGTGCATATTACACATTAAGAAATGCTACACAAAAGCTCCGCAATTTAACTTTTTGGAATTTTAGTACAGAATAGCTGTGTACTACAATCTTACTTTTACAATACATTATAAACATCTATACTAAGAAAGTTATATAAATTCCTCAAAATGCTGTTTTACACTTAATACTACTACCTTTTCTTTGTTGTCCAATGAAGAGGAAAGTCTAGGACTTGAAGCAGAACGCATAACACCTGCAGAGTCCTTTTCTTTCTGAGCTTCTTTGGAAGCAGTAATCTCTGCAAGTGCACCATAACTACCAGTTTTTCTAAGACCCAACCTCCATGAAGCAGGAGACTCATCTTTCCTCTCTTCATCTTTGGGAGAAACCTTGGTTGTAGATGCTGGAAACTGTAACACACATGAAAATGAATTTATTTTATTAGTTTACATTACCTGTGGTAATTCATGCTCCTTGCGGAGATTTCAGAACACAACTGCTTTTAATAACCATGAGTACCAAATTCGTAGGGGAGTTGTAATGAGAGGCAACCTCTTTTTCTCTTAAATTAGTCAATGAGGTAAGAAATGTCAGACTGGTCAAGGTACACCACTCCTCTAAAAGTTAGCTTAGGAAAACCCACACTTTGTAATACACACTGTGAACTTGAGATGCAAACTTAGAAACATGCAAATCAGGTATTAACATTTTGATTAAATATGTTATTTTGCAACCTGTACATAAACCTGTGCACACAAAGAACCTCACCATAGATTTTTCACCCTTACTGGGCACAAGAACAATGCCAGTCTTGCGCAAGCCCTGCCTCCATGATGCAGGATCTACTGACTCCACGATAGGCATGATAGGAGGAATGAAATCATACTAAAGCCAATTAAGACAAGACAAAGAGGAAGATTGAAAGAATGGAAAACAGAAACAGAAAGTTGTCTTAACACCACATAGTTTGCTCCTATGTTTATGTTACATAGGTCTTCGTTACAGCACAAAATACCAAAAGCAGTAAGACACTTAAAACCTTAGTAACAGATTCCTGCTAAACACAGCAAGTTTAGCTCATTCAGAAGCAGAATTACAGTTTGCATAGAAGAGAACAACAAAGCCTATGACCTAACAAGGTCCATGGCCTAAATCCTCACACTGTTGAGAACATGGAAAGATTCATACTAACATACCCCTTATCTTCTTATCCTATATCATTCATATCCTTTAATCACATCCCATGGTAGCTTAGCTACCCTCCCAAACTTGCTTTACTTCAGTACCCACAGTCAGAGAACAGCACTATTGAATGCCATGTAGACTGAAGAAAACCCAAATTCAACCTTAGTACACTGCATCTGCACCACCTGTGTGTAACATATGGTTTGGCCATCTATGGTGTAAAAGCAGAAGAGCAGCTGCAGTAGCACAGATGGTATAAACCTGAAAAGGCATGTGCAAGAGTAGGTGAAAGATCACACATACAGTGCTGCTTTACCGTCATTAGTAAAAACGCTTTAAAGCCTTTTTGTTCATTGATACAAGCTTCAACTACTCCTCTAGAGCACATGTACTTGCTAAGTTACACAATAATCAGTCTCGATATAAATGAGCATTTATTTTGTTGCTACAGAAGGCTCTGAGCTTTTCATATATTAGTAGGAAAATAACTACAGTTTACTTTTAAACTGCACCTTTTACCTTTGAGATCAAAACATAAACCATTAATTATTGCATAATAAAATTACAACAGCATATTAACGATTTGTAAGAGGTTATAATTCAGCTTAAAATCAAACTTATTTCTTCCTATAACAATAACCTCCTTTTCATTTAATCACACAACTGCATCTGTTAAATTAAAGGATACTGTGTAAGATGAATCATCATTAGATTCTATTGTGAGTATGAAAATACAACCCCAGTAAGCTCCCAGGAGCTAAATACACTACATACTATTCCCCTAGAAGTATGTGTTTTCCCTCTACTGTGGCTTCATTATATCACAGCTACCATTTCTCCTGAACATGCTTTTCAGAAGCATCAGTAGTGGGTTACACTTTCATTATGATGCATATAGAAAAGTTGTAATGATTGACAAATGAAGACTTACAAGATTACTATCCAGTTTGCTCTGATATTCTGAAAGTTTCAGTTGTGTACCATCTTCTGAGTATGCATTATTATCTACTGTAATTTCTCCCCCAGGCATACCTATCTTTCCTTTGACAAGCCAAATTAAAGTTCATTCAAATTAACCTGTCATGTAAAGTTACAAGCTGTAAAAAGCTTCAAGCATGCAACATGGCTTTGCTAGGTGTGTTTTCGAGCTGTCCATTGAGAAAATGTTTCCTAATTATCTAGCTCTTCCATGAGGTCCTAACCATATTGAAGCAGGGATGAGACCTACAGTACTTTATGCTGCACAAATACAGGCACAGAGAGACAGTAGAACAGCAGCTTTTAGAAATTTTGGAGGAGTCCAACATAGAAAAGACTTTCAAAAGATGAAGTTTAGCTTCAGAAAAAACAAGAACTCAACTCAGTGTGCAACAGATTTTTTTTTTTTAGGAGAATCTTACATTCAGCTACTTCGTGATTCTGTATTTTAGATCCCAGTTGAGAATTAAAACCACTCAAAAATTAAAAAAACCACAAACCACAGTTTCTGGAGAAGAACACAAAATATTTTAAGAATCTGTGCATAATTTCACCAATTCACTTTGGTTAACCCAATCCACTCTTTACACTAGAATCAAAAAATGTATGCTTACCCAGAAGAAAAGAAATGGAAAATCACAAAAAAGATATTTTACCTTCTTAACAGGTGATGTAGGTGGCCCTTGACCACCAGCTACTGAAGGCGCCGTCACAGCTACCGATGCTGACTGTGTACTTGTGGTATTTGCATTATTAGCTGCCAACATTTTGGTCTTATCTGCAAAATATTTTCAAGATTTTAATTTTCATTTTTCTTTCACAATTTCTTCACCTCTACACACAGAGTAGAATTTCTATCAAACAAATTTCACAGTCAATTTTACAAACAGCATTTTATTATTTATTCCTCAGTGTTTTCCCCATCACTCTCAATTTGTATCTTAGCCAGGTCCACCTTTTTTTCTAAAAGGTCATGCATGTAATGGGTTTTTTTTTTGTATGCAGGAAGTGTTACCACTCAGAGATGCAGAGACAAAACCACAGAATCATTCAAGCTTAAAGTGACCTCAGGAGATCACCTAACTTAACCTTCTGCTCAAAGAAGGGTCAATACTGCCTACAGACCAGGTTGCTCAGGGCTTTGATGAGACATATCTTGTAAACCTCTGGGGACAGAGATTCCACAGTCTCCCCAGACAGCCTGTATTTTAGTAGCTGGCTAATGAGCATAAAAAAATGTAATGGTAGGAGGTAGGTTGGCATCTAATCTGATCTCATTAATGCATATAAATATCTCAAAGGTAGGTGCCAAGAGGATGGTGCCAGACTCTTTTCAGTGATGCCCAGTGACAGGACAGGGAGAGATGGCCATAAACTAAAATACAAGAAGTTCCACCTCAACATGAGGAAGGACTTTTTCACACTGAGGGCAGCAGACACAGGGAGGGCATGGAGTCTCCCTCTCTGGAGGGAATCAAACCCACCTGGCCACATTCCTATGTAACTTGTTCTAGGTGACCCTGCCTTGGCAGAGGGTTGGACTAGATGATCTACAGAGGTCCCTTCCAGCCCTGACTACTCTTTGATTGTGCGATTATGTAACAAATAATTTGAACTAAAGAAGATAGGTGCTAACTCAAAGTGAAATACTTATTCTCGGATAACGGTGTATGTTGAGTTCAAAGAAGTGATTAACCGCACAGAGAACCCAGCCAGGAATTCTGGACACCAGAATGAGCTGAGGCAGGGACTTGCCTTCCAGAGCGCTGACTTTCCATTTGCTTCATTCCTTCTTTGTCCTGTTTC
>NW_020955670.1:246922-248584 GCF_003031625.1 Empidonax traillii | reverse complement strand
TACAGCTACACTGTGATGATGGATGGCCAGTCTCTTCGCGAACGAAGAACCGGGGAAGGTCTTTACACCTTCCAGCCTGCGCATTGGATTTTTTAGGTGAGACACAGTGTGCGCGGAACTGAGCCCACCCTTTAATCCTGAGGTTCATCTGCCGGGGCCAAGCACGCTTGGACGGTGGCAGCGAGGTCCTCAGGACGTAGATGGATTGTCTTACAGGGCTAACGAGCTCCATCTGCCCGGGGAGGGGCCCCGACCGGGAATCGAACCCGGGTCTCTGCAGTGACAGTGCAGTGAATTTTCCCCTGGACCACCGGGGGCTCCCACAGCTACACTACCCATACAGCATAAGAGCCGTTAACTTGTAAAGTATGCAAAGTTTTCGTACAGTGTTCTCACAACTACATTCAGATTCAGTGAAGTACCAATCTACAACTAGAAATTGTATAATTAATGGTATTGCTGTTACACACTTGTTTTAGTTATGGACACAATTGAACAAATATTTCGGAAGTGATTTATGCAGTAAACAAATACAAAAAAACCCAGCTTGCATGACTAATCACTTAATGGAAAGTTCTTTCTAAACACAAGTGAAAAAAAAGGTGGTAAAATTACAGGTGGTAAAAAGCTGAACAGGACAACGGGGACTGACAGTACAATTTGAGATGATGCACAGGCAGATCTGATGGAAATCTGTGAATGAGTAATACAGCTTTAAAATATAGAATAAAATTATCTGGAGTGAAAGTATGGAAGGAGAAAAATGGATTTTTCACAGCTCCATTCTGAAATTATTTCTATGAGACCAAGAAATTCTCACATAACCAATGTAAAAAAATATAAGTTTTAGGCAAACATTTTAAATATCCCGAGAGATTAGAAAACACAGTTTCCAATACTTCAGAATATAGAACACTATTAAAATGTTTTACCAACCAGATTGTTCTCTATAATACTAGGATTTTTCACTAGAAAAATCTTTCAATTTCACTACCTTAAGCCGAATAACGGGAAAAGAAAGGGAAAGTACAATCTTGGAACTTAAGACTTCAGGCTTTTCCCCTGTAGAGCTGCATCTCTATCTTGCCAAATAAAGTATGATAAAGCCTTGTTGATATTAAAATCCCCAAAGTTTACATAAATTAATTCTTGTGTTAGAGTCAAATTTTCCTGGCACAGACTACATACTGGCAATGAAGAGCACACAATTACCAGAATCATAAAGCTCAGCAGACATTACAGTCAGCTCAACGACAGAGAAATTACTACATGTTATATATTATAAGTAGTTTGAATTTAGCAAAGCTCGGTAAATAAGTGATGCAAATATAGTAAGGTAGAAGACTAATCACAAAGCTTGACAGACATTTTTTCCAGCTTAATAGTGAAATGCTGGCTTATTTAAAAATACAAAAAAAAAATTAAACCATAATAGACAGTTTAGTTCAGCAACTTGTTTTTACTGCTACCTAAGTTGAATGTTTATGATAGATTGGTTAGTTCGAAAATACCTTCTTAGCCTTATCTTTCAGGTGAAGAAATTAGAATGTATTAAAATGAAAACTGACAGCTCACCAAAAATGGTCACTTATTTTTAAAAGCGTAAGTATAAAATATTAACAAGCTATTTCTAATGACATCCTTGTCTATGTATATTACTGC
>NW_020955670.1:226941-246783 GCF_003031625.1 Empidonax traillii | reverse complement strand
TATGATAGATTGGTTAGTTCGAAAATACCTTCTTAGCCTTATCTTTCAGGTGAAGAAATTAGAATGTATTAAAATGAAAACTGACAGCTCACCAAAAATGGTCACTTATTTTTAAAAGCGTAAGTATAAAATATTAACAAGCTATTTCTAATGACATCCTTGTCTATGTATATTACTGCTGCATTGTAATTTTATAATTCTTTATTAGGATTGAATATGAATCTTTAAGTTCTAATTGGCTGACATTTGTTTTCTGGTTTGAAAGAAAACACCATGCTGTTCTTATATCACTATTTGCTATTCTGAACACTGTTCAAGAAAAATACCAACCAATACATTCCACAGAAGAGCAAAATACAGAGTAATGTGCATACAACTTTGCGTGCAATCTCAAACTTGGCAAAGAACATTCCTCTTGAACTCAAGTTGTGTATGAAGTAACTGTTAACATTAAAATAACACCTTTAAAAGTTTATCCCAGTACACACTGAAATTATATGCACTATTACTCTGTGAATACCTGAGCCAAGATTGCCAGATTAATTGATAATTAATTCAAGATGGAAAGAGCAAATAGGAATGTATGTACTTATGCTGATCCAATCTCTAAAACAGTTCCACAAGCAAATAATGCTACAAAACCTTCATTTCTCATTTGATCTTCTTATCAATATCTCTGACATGCTACTTATATTATTCTATTTAATTAAAAGTATCAATTGCTAAGTACCCAATCAAGTAAATTGGTTAATAGCTTTAACCTAAGTAGTCACCAGTAAACACATCTATTTGAAGTAGCTGTTATGACTTGACTTTTGACTTGTATAAACTTGCTTTAAAATGACTGGAAGCTTAGTAAAATGCAGAAGAATACGTGAAACACACCATACTTAACTCTCTATCATGTGATATTAAATAAGTAAATTCATAAAGTAAAAACTTGAAGAAAGGCAATGCTCCAAATTACGTACCTGTCTCTGCTTCAGATTCTGAGTCATCCTCCTCTTCCTCTTCACTAGAACAACTGGATTCATCCTTCTTTCCCTCTTCTTCCTCATCTGCTTTCTCTTGCTCCAGAGACTCTGTATTCTTTTCTTGCTCCATAATCAGCGTCTCCTTACTGAGTTTGAAAAGAAAAGTACTTACTAAGTTCTGAAAAACTTACTAAAGCCTTTTAAGTAGGACTTTGTGACAGCTTGTAAAGTCATCTTTTTTAAGAGCTTATAATTTTTCCTATTTTACTTACTTTTTGAATGTTTTCTGTGTCTGATTATTATCCAGGTTGGCTGTGGATTCAATTAGGGGAGATTTCTTTTCACGTTTCTCACTATGAAGCTTCAAAACACAGAATGATGCAGTTTAACTGATGGAATGGTATCAGTGTGACAAAATTACAAATGGAGGGAAATCTTCTCTAACTATTACAAATACTACAGTGTGTGTATATAAGCTTTCAAAGCATTAAAGTTCAAAACTCCAAAATCTCAGAAACTTTATTCTAATTGTTGCTACTTCAGATCATAAAATGCACACTAGAAGAGGCAAGTTGTAGAGCACCCTTCTTCTTCCAAGGCTTTTTTGTTACCACAACTGACCAAGTAAGGGCATAAAAGATCTTTTGAGGTGGCTGTAGGATTACCTGAATTGAAATACAAAATCAAAACTTCAGTTTTAATCTTTATGCTGCTCTGAGCTGCATACCATAATCCTATGTACAATAAACTATAACGTGTGTGTATATATATATATATAAAAATATGCGCAAGGCCTACCAGATTCTGCTTCTTTTGCAGTTCCTCTAAATATCCTAGAATATCTTCATCTGCTACATCAAACGCTGTCTGACCCTGGAGAACGGGAAGAAGTAGAGCATCGTAATTGTGCAATAGAATTTAAATACAATGGACTACAATGTCTTTTCACATGATGATGCAGGTAAAGGAGCACATTAAGAGAGAGGAATTGAAAAATAAGTCAAGCTCTATTGCAAACTGTTAGTCTGTCAGTATTTGAAAACAATTTTGCAATATTACTTTTTTTGGGGTAATTTAAACAAAAACATCTATACCTGACGAGTAAACAGATTTTTTTAAGTGATAAAGACATAACAAAATTTTTCTGTCCGTTGAAACAAAAAAAAAAAGAAACACTATGAAGAGTGATGAATATAAAATTCTCACAATATTAGTTCCCAATGGCAGTTGGATGGATGGATCCTGAGCAGTTCAGTATCCTTCCCATTGTAGACTACCACATCAAGCACAGATGGATTTTTTAAAAGATTAAATTATTTAAGCAAGCTATACTAAATTTAAGTAGTCATGCTTTCACATTTTACAGCAAAACTGTATTTGACAATTTACATTCCATTTTAGAAAAGATCTGCTCCAATCACTTTTTCTTATTTCTTTTTAGTGTATGATTTCCACGAGCCATGAACTTGAAGGCTGGAATCTAGGAAATTCCTAGATCCACTGGATCCTAGATCTATATATGCAGCTGCATCAATATGATGGGTGGACTTCATGAGATGTTGGGAAGATCCTGACAAGATCAGTCTAGTAAGTTCTGTACAATAACCAGCAGTAAAGACAGAGCTGTCATTCAAATGCAGTCACAGCAGCTTATAAAAACAATGAAAGGTGTTCCTATTTGTGCTTATTTCAGTTTCTCAAAATGTTAACTAAAGGTAAATATATTCCCAATTACACTGTGAAAGCTATCTTAATTGGTTAGACAGGAAATTACTACTTTTCACATCCATAAAGCTTCTGACCATACAGAAGCATGTGCACTTCTCAACAAAGCTTACCCAAAACAGCTTGAGGTAATCTGACATTTGAACTGTTATCTCAAGTTTATATTTGCATTATGACTACAGTTTTTAAAGTGGCTTTCTATTTTTAGGTAGTTGTTAAGTGAGTGTTAGACCTACCTTGACCACAAAGAGTCATTTTGCAAAAAACTGTTGTAGTTGGAAGGTTACATCTAAATCCAAATCTGCAACAGCTGATACCTGAAGTGCCTAAACAACAAAGGCCGAGTTCTCCAAGGTGCTAAGCACATACAACTGAACCCAAATCCAGGACTTTTCAATCCTCATATCTCCAAACCCAAAAATGCTTACTAGCTTACTTAAGAACTCAACAGATGAATCTCTCCTAGATTGCAGAGACAAGCCCATATACAAAAAAACCCAGCTGACATGTTTCTATGCCTCCTCATTTCTTGTTCTTGTCCCAGTGGAGTTGAACATACTTTTATGAAAGTGCTCTCTAGCATATTTTATCTGCATTTTCACAGTCCCAGTAAAAAGTCTAACATATAATTTGAAAAACTGGCTTTGACCAATTACATCTGCATCTGACTACCTGATACAAAATACTACTATGCAGCTGATATTTTTAAGTTCTGTAAGCATTATACAGAAAGAGTTGAAGCTATTTGGAATTTAATTTCAGAATTCACTACTTTTAATAATTTTCTTATAAGTACCCTCCATTTGCAAGGAATAAAAATTCAACAAAGATTAAAAGTGTTAAGCAGCAGCAATTTTACCCTTCCACAGAGTAAATACTTGCTAATTCATGATCTGTATCTGCATTATTTTCCTAATTTATTTTTAAAAGTTTATGAAAAAATTTAATGAAGAATCCATCTTAAAAGTTGGGTAGATAATTAACATATACAGAATGTTTACTGACAGAAACTGGAAGCAGATCAGAACACTCTGCAAAGAAAAGAAGGAGAGCTCAGCACTTACATAGTTGAATGAAAAGGTTTGGATCCTTCTGATGCCTATGTGAATCATGAATGTATTTGCACTTATTGGGCGCAAGATCTTGCAAAACCAGCAAGCTACACAGGCCATTGCATAGAAGTCTAGGAAATACAGCTTAGGAAGCATTCCAATTATGTCTAGGGAGTCCAGAAATGCCTACAAGTTTCTTCCAGCACACCCAAATCAGCATAATATAGTGGTAACTCTTCAGTGTGGCAGCACAAGCTCATTTTAAGAGTTCAAACACTACCCAAAGACATCATAATTTTCAGAGATCAAATGAAAGCCTGTATGCAATCCATCAAATCACTAATTTTGCATCATTGAAATGCCATCAAACCCTTTCAATTTTGAATTTGCATGTCAAAGATTGCATGGACCATTTAATATAGAACTAAGCATAAATTCGGCCTAGAAATTAATTTAGACAATCAGAGAATTTAGTTTTGAACACAAACATGCTGTTTTGACAAAACATGCATTATATAAAGCTCCACGTACAGTAAACAGCAGTTTATCATCACTTTTCTTACCCTGGCTTCTAAAGTCACTTTAGAGACCAGAACTTTGTATCTTGACAAGGATTACATAAAAATCCTACCACTTTGTTGACAGCCTCCATATCACAAAGGTTTTCCACTAAAATGCGACATGCTTCTTCTTTACCCCAGTGAGCAGCAGCGTGAAGCGGTGTCCAGCCATCATAATCTTTAATATTTACATCGTAGTGAGCCTGTATTAAAAGCCTAAAGAAATTAAAAAAATAGATCTTGACACTGTAATAAATTGTCATAAAAATCATAATACTCTTCTGTGATGATATTCTTTTCCTTTTTCATCATAAATATTTTGGTTGGGTTATTGACGATTGATTTTTCCTCTCACAGAAACATCTGCTATTTCATTGTTCAGTAGGTATATATTTTTAAGTAAAATTCAGGAAAAATAGCCTTTTCCATTTCCTTTTCAATTCACTTTCTCTTCAAAGCATTGCTTCTATACAGTTAGATATTTTTTCTGTATGTGTAGTAATAGAGAACAGCCCTTTTAAGAAAAGAGAGTTGTAAAACGTAAAAATTTTGTTCTTATTAGTAAACTCTTAAAACCTCCTCCCATTCTAATATTAGTTGCTTGAAACTTGCATCTCCTTCTGTCATGAGCATTTTTGCAACAATCCAGTGAACTCAAATAGAGGACCCGTCATTGTGCCTGCATTCAATACTCCAATTCAGCACGGTCCTGAGGTGAGCATCACAGTGACAAAGGACACTTAACCTAACAAGCAAAGCCCTATGTAAAGGGCTAACAGCTCTCTGAACCACTGTCCATAATTGTTAAAAATCACACAGCTACAGTGCTCTTCTTAAAAAATTACCCCAGTTTCTCAAGAGCCAATATACTTATAGTAGTATCCCCCAATGAGTCAACCTTCACATATGCTCAGCTGTAAAGTCTTGCAGTCTGGCATCCTATACAGAGTACACATTTTTGATGATTTGAAGTAATCACAAAAATTGCCTGCACATATATTTTTCCCATCCTGGGAAAAGTATATGGACTGGACTACAGAAAACTAAAATAACAGAGAGCTAGAAAACAATGGAACAATTATAGATAAAACTCCCTTATAGACACATACTACCCTAAAACTAAAATTACTCTTTCCCAACAGAATAACTTCTCTTTGTCATGTTGAAGCATCAGGGTTTTTTTGAAGTAGAACTCCCATTCAATAAATTGCTCTGCAGACCTTAAAGGCAGAAATACTCACAGTCAGGATGTGTGCTCATTTTCATTCATGTTACAATACCTAAGTGCTCCTAGCACTGGTAAAGCAGTCAAATAAATCTATAATCACAGCAAAGCAATGTATTACTAATTATGCTTTACTGAAATAAAGCAGAGCTTTTATGAAAATACAATTAAATTTCTGTTAGGGCCTATGTTGGTATTATATTGATGAAAAACTATGTGCCAATTAGGGGACCCCACAAGCCTGAAGCTTTCCAGGAAAGCTTTCAAGAGTCATGATTTTCAACAATATCAAAATGCAAAATTACCCATTTCTTAAGTGTAAAAAACTTCTGCTCTAGATTATAACCTGTGCTTTATGTTTGCAAATAAATATGTTAAACTAGAAGGCTAACCGGTATCATAAAAAGGTCTTGTTTACATAGTTGGTTTTAGAAACAGGGCAAGTTTTTTATCAAACTCCTTCTCTTAAATAAGCATTCAGGCTAATTATGTACACTGTATTCATATTTAAAGTGATTTAAGACAAAAGTTAATAGCATCATGATTTATGAGTGCTTGAAAATCTAAAATCAAGCTTTGAGAAAAGATTGTTCTAAAGACTGTTTTTTTTCAGGATACAACTCCTTGAAGTTAGAAGTGCCCAATTCTATCAATTGCAAGCATCATAACATCAAGACAATAAAATATGAAAAATTTCCATTTAAAGCACACTTACTTTAAGACTTCTGTATAGCCCTTAGCAGCAGCTACATGAAGCGCTGTACCACCAGATTTTGCATGCCTGACATCATTTATATGGCCACTGTTGAGCCACTGTCTTGCATCTCTTAGCATTATTCGTTCTTCTTCTTTTCGAGCTGATTCTATATCAACCCCTAATTCAGACAGGGAGGGGAAGCGGGTAAAAGAGGACACAAAATATTTTAGTTCAAATACTTCAATTATTGAACAAATTTTATGCCATGTTTAGGTGATGCAATAAAATAACTAAACAATATGAATAATATTTGGAGTTAGATACTGATATCTTTTTGAAGATGAATCCTAACAGGTTATGGAAACATCCAATGTTATACAACAGTTTGCATGCATAATGCATTTTTTAACAAAAGGGTTTATAAACAGGATTATAAATAAATAATAACAGTAAAAATCAGTCTACTAAAACTGGCTCTTCCATTTTAAGAATGTCTACCATTACAATAATAACCATTGAACTGGCATTTTAAAAGAAGAGGAAAACTCTATTTTAACTTTCTAAGCACTAAAATATAAGTCTTATATATACATATAAGTTGATGTATCTGTACAAAGCAGAAAACAACTAAATTGTTTCACAAAGAGCTACCTATGGGAAGAGAAACAGCCTCACTTATTAACACTGATGACAAGATGGAGTTGTATTTTTTATACTTTCTACAGCATTTCTGGTTTGTCTTTTATCACTGTGAATCACAAACCTTATACTCAAACAGCCAACCCTTTGGATATCTCACTTCATAGCTTAACTAAAAAAAAACAAAAACAACTGAAAACCTTTTATAGTATGTCTCACAAAAAATTACCACACACTGACGAAAAGGGAGAAAGGCAGTCCAACATTATAACATCAACAAGTATATACATCATGTTAAACAGATGGAAATAAATTACAGACCCTGAATGGGCAAAGCAAACATGTATTTGCAAACATTTTTTTATTACTGCTACATGGAGCAATCTTAAGAACATCACAGAAAAGGGGTCTTGAAGAGAACTATGCATAAGCATGGTTCTATCCACAATGCCTGAACAGTGACAACTTGTAAGGAGAAGTGTTTTAGTAACCGTGATCATCAAGATTACAAACTGTGTCTGGGTTGACCTTTAATAGAAAATCAGTGGCCCAAACTTCAGTAAAACAATTTTATTTGTATGATTTCTCTAATCTTAGACACTAGTATGCAGGGACTTGGGAGATATATACTCTTCTTCTGTTTTCTGGATTTTCATTTCTTGTAGAGCAAATCATTAACTTGGACATAATAAAAACATGTCTAGAAACAGGTACTAATCTGCTAGATAAAACCACAGACCTCAACAGTGGTCCGTATAGCCTATTAAATTGATCATGATTTTTAAAACACTTAAAAGATAGATGCTCCTTGACTCAGATCTAATTCTGCCTTCTTTCAGTATTTCCTGATGAAACGTCATCTCTCCCCAAACTGTTTTCCTGCAGCCAACTTGTTTCTATCACACAGCACTCCTAACAGTCCAACTAGTCAAAGCACAACATCAAGCAGACCCCAAACAAGAGTATGCAAAGCTAGAACATCTCTTTTCAACACTACTCCAAATAATTAATAATTGTAATTAATTTTCAGTCTTTATAATGAATGGCAATTTCAAGCTCTAATGTCTTCAAAGGAACTGCAAGCTACTAATCTTTTACAGGGTGAATGAGTCCCCAGAAGATGGAAGTCAAATGAAATCCAACTTGACTGTTGCCCATTTAGACATGCAGCAGAAACTGAGGAATGCAGTGAAGCAGCCATCATTAAAGAAAATATTAGTATAACAAAATGAAAACAGAGATAATACACAGATGATCCTATGTAATGCAATGCATCATTCTACTGTGTAAAATGTGGTAAAACAGGTTATAGTAAAACAGATTCATCAAGCTCTTATCAATCCCCTGGCCACTAGAAAGTCAAAGCAAAGAAGTGACAAACTGAAAGCAATTATATGGGCACTGCTGAAACACCCTTAAGGCAGTGGATAGCACACTGATATACCTATTATGTTATGTATGAATTAGTATTCCATAGTTGCTGCAATTCCCCAACTATAGAACAAGCAAACCCTCGAAAATGACATGCCTGAAATGCAGGAATATACAAATACATAAAAATTTACACAAAATTTTAAAAAAATAACACACACACAAAACCCACTACAAAATCTCCCCAAAAATAACAAAAAAAACTACCCTCAAAAAGCCAAGGAAATAATTAAAAAAAACCCCAAAAGCAGGACTCAAAAAATATCAGTTGGAGAAAAGAGTCTCTTCACAAAGCAAATTTGGTAAAACTTTATTCTAATGACAATCAAAAGATAAAATTTTACAAAGTATCAGAAAATAACTGAAGCAGGTTAAACATTTAGTGTTCTAAGTAGCTGACCAAACTCCTAGACTCATTCACTTAATTGACCAAAAAAAAAATTTTAGTCTTGACAATGTAATAAAAATTAACTGGATTACATTTTATCAGAAACTCATGAAAAACCATAATCTGGAGGTTGAGTCTGCAAGACACAGGAAGATACACAAGACTGATGAAGCATTCAGAAGAAGAAAAAGTTAGAAAATTTTATGACCGATATGAAGAATGAAGACCAGGAACTCTGAATCAATAATGCACTAATAATCCTGTATTCTCATTCCTCCAGAAGGCTTCTACATATTGATGTGTGAATTACTGCCAGCTGTAACTTCCGGGGCCTTGGCATCTGCTTGCCTTTCAGAATGACACAGCAGTGCAAATGAGCAGATCCTGGGACAATAATGCTCTCGACTGCAGTCCTTTACATATCAGTGTTGCCTGCCAAATACTGCTGTGCAAATAAATACTTTATATCTCATCCTCTGTTAGTCACATTTATTGTCCATTCCCTTTTGCATGCCCGAAGTCCAACTGCGAATCCTTATCAGCATAAGTAAACTCTTCCACCTGAAGAATATGATGCAAATTCCTATCAGTGTAAAACTGTCCATGTAGATGGCTGGTTGTTTTGCGGTAATTTTGTATAAAGGCAGAACAGAGAAAAACCTCCTTCCAAAGCCCAATCTTGAGTTTCTAATGGGTCACATCTAAGTGTACTTTCCAGATATGCCTGTAGACTCGGGGATTTATGTCAAAATAGCAATTCTTTTGCAGGAAAAGTAACTAATACTGAATATAGACTTCTATCAGTATCACAAACAAGATATAATGGTTGCAGAGAAGTAATTGCTGCATCAATACATTATTTGACAAGATAGTAATTTTCTGGTCATATTGCAACACAAGAATCTTGCCAATCTAAATAAAACATTCCACATTAATAACTGGCATGAAAATGAGAATTGAACTCTGTGTCATAGAAGAAAAGCTGTGCTCTGAGATAAATTAAATAAAATTCCCATTATTAACTGCAGAAAACGGAATGTAAACAGCCTTTATTATACCTTGTACGGGCCTTTCTCCTTCCTATTGTTTTCTAGACTCTATTAAGATACCAGGGAAAAAGAAAATGCTTCATCGAAGGTTTCCAACCCTTTCTCCCTGTGGCCCATAGATGGCAATGTGCTGCCTCCCAGCTCAGCCTCGGCCACAGCACTTGCTCACACCATGAGTACGATTAACCTCTCTGGCAGCCTAACAAGTTCTTAAATCATTAATAATTTATTACTAAATGTTTTCACTTTTTTCTGATCAACAAGAGTTACTCAACAGGTTTGAAAACAGTGTGCCATTCAGTAAGCATTTAATGAAATTCAGCATAAGTTTAACTGCTGAATCATTGTTTCGGGACAACTCAGCCATATAAAGGCATGTTTTATAGATACTGCAGGGAAGATCAACCCACTTTTTACTTCATGAAGCGAGTGTTTATATACAAATGTAATAGTTCGGATTTTATCCACATAAACAAAGCTGAGTTAAGCAATAATTCTGAGAGAGTCCTGTAACATTACCTATAATTAAGAATGAGGAACATGTGCTTCTTTCCTTGGAACAAAAGTCATGATCACTCTGAGTTACTGAATAAATAGCTACCACGCCGTATGATGAACTCCTGATTCACCTCACATCACCTCTCCCTAGTAACTCATCTCCTGAGAACGTTTCCTATAATTCAAAATAAAATTATTTTTAACTGCTTAAGGCATTAAGAGGACATCTGACGATAAACAGTTAAAAAAATACCTTCAAACCATTATAGTTAACCCTACTCAAGACCCGAGGAGAGACAATATTTAGAATTGGCCAGGGCTGGCCACATCTCTTTCAAGTCTGCTGGTTTTCACCAGTGCAAATGAAAACTTTACACTACTGGCAAAAGATAACCTCCACATCCCTGTGTTGAAACATTGTAGAGTAGAAGAAACATGAGGGATCACTTTGAAAAACTATATAATATTGTTAATGAAGATAAAGATTTTTGAGGATTGCAGTGGCACCTATATACATGGGATTGGCCAATGGTAAAGGCATCAGCCATAAGTAGAAAGAACAAAACAAGTTCTAAATGAAGGGTTTTTTAACAACACACAAACCAGTTAAACTACGTGGAGTGCAAAGGGAACAGCTGTTGAACGTTATTTAGAATAATTTCCATAAAAAATCTGATTTTGCTTTCTGTGAAGTGTTTGTATCAAAAAAATCTTTATACCTTACCTAATCACGTAATATATCTTCTCACAAATTATAAACTCAACTAGGTTTTAAGTTTCAAAAATAATTAGGCCAAAAATTCCCCTTTTAAGATTAAGGTAAAAAAAATGTTTTCCTTACTATCAGAGTGGTACAGCTTTAGTTATTGGATATCTATTCCATTAGTTCACAATTACTGCAGACTTTATCAACAGTCATGTTATTTGTGCAGCAGAACACAAGAGGACACATGAAAACACACCTGACCCTTGGTGCAATTTAGAGGTGTCACACTTGAAGGTCAGCATGACTGAAGAAAACCAGACACTGCATGATAATACTAGAAAAGCTCTCTTCTTTCACATCCAATGCTCTTTGCAACAACAGAACTTGTAAAACAACAAGATGATTTTGGATCGCTGACCACCTCCTCTCTAGTCAGATCTGATTCTGGAGTCTGAATACAAAATAGGATGAGCAAACATTGCAGATCCTTCCTTTTTTTTAAGACTGTAATGTCACATAGAAATGAATTGTAGTGCATTCTGTGATTTATTTTTTTGTGATTTTAGTGCCTTCAGAGGCTCCCATATTTTGTTCTGTAGTAAGACATGTCTCTAAAATACAATTTTTGCAATTGCTTGCAAAAATTTGGGCATAAGTACGAACTGATGATTAGTTTGTACTGATCAGTTTGTACGCTAAATAGCTGCACAACTGGAAGGGTCTGTTTGTATTTTTCCTACAAAGAAAGAAGGCCTGCAAAAGCAGTAAAAAGGGTGATCTAACATGATGGTTTTCCTCAGATTTCTAACAGAAACAAACATCAAATGTCATCAGCTAAACACATCTGAAATCACAATGAACATGACTGATCTTTCCAAGCAATCTTTTGCCACCAAGCAACTCTGACTGCCAATACATAGGAAGCCACACTTGCAGCATTAACAATGCAAGACAAAAATGAAACTAATTAATGGAGGAATAAACACATGAAAAGGTTGGAAGGCAAAAATGTTACGGAAAATGTCAACTTAGTTTTCACACTGCATGTTTTACCTATGCAGAGGTAGGATATTTTGGCACCCAGGTTTATTTATTTATTTTCAAAATAAATAGGATGATCTTCCATTACCTGTAACATGAGCCAGGCTGACCACTCCACAGACCTCAACGCTAACTTGCATTATCAAAACTGGCATTGCTTTATATGATATGAAAGAGTGCATCATATGAAAGGAACATGAATTATCCCACTGCTGGAGGAATAATTATATTCTGCTAGAGGTATAGTCAAAGATGAAACTGTGACAATGCATCACTATTAATTCCAAATTAGGAGAAACAAGTTCCTATTTAGAGCTATTAATTTCTCTAGCCACAACATACACACAATTAGGCGCTTCTCTAACTGATCATTATAATGACTAAATAATCATCTTGTATTTAATATTAAGTTTACATTTAAGTTAAGGATGCCATCAAAAGCACATAATTAAAACCTTACTGCTGAGACAATCGTCTTATGATTTAGTAAGATATGCACAAGTTCACATTCAGATTCATACCCTTTCTATTCCATTCTCATGCACAATCATGAAATATTTCCTCTGATTTCATCTCTGCAGGTAAAAAGCCCTTAGTTCTTACATCTTCACACACAAATTTAGAAGAAGGGATACTGCATGCCTTCTTCCCTGCTTCTGTGAAACAAACAAGCAAACCAAGTGACAAAAACGTCAGAGGAATGCTCGGAAGATAGGTTTTCCATAGCAAGTGAAATCTAGTATTTTCAACCACCTAAAATTATTATTTTAGAAGCTAATAGCTGCAGTGTGGGAACATGTACCTTCTTTTCAGATTTTTAAATACAGTACTGTAGACAGTTTATAGTAAGTTTAACTATGAAATACGTAAACCTCACAGAAATTTTCAATGATTTGTGGCATTTAGTTTAGGCTGCAAATGTTAATATTACAATTAGGATGTTCAAAATAATTTAATTAAACTTGCAAAAGAATAAAAATTACTGTATAATGCTGAATATCTGCATTGTAAAAATGTATGTAAAATCCCATATAACAAATAATTTCTTTTTAAAAACGCAACAAAAAATAAAAGATTTTGGAAAAGTTTGTTTCCCAAATAATTCCAATTTTACAAAGAGCAGTCAATTAGTACTGCACATCAGTGAAGTCAAACATTTAAAAAACAACCTTAAAGAATATAGTCTGAGGCACATTCCAAGAACAACTCTTAAGCAAAGATTGACAGTACTGTTAGAAAAGAGAACAAGTAATCAAAATAGAGTAATTATAATAGAGACAAAAAAATACTTGCAACTATCTAATCTGATGCTCCTCGTGTGTTAACTATAAGAACTGCTAATCAAATTTCTGTTAACACTACCAATTAAATGAATCAAAGCCTTTGCAAATCTACTTCTGCATATCAGCATCTCTTCTTTCACATATCATGTCTTCCAGTTTCTTTTTACCACTTGCTTTGGGCATTAAACAGGTTTAAGAATACAAATTAAGTCAGGGCAAAGCCTAAAGCCATTACTAGTTTACTGTTAAATTATGTAAATTTGTCTTAAGACACATTAATTTAACACTATAAGAGAAGAACCATTTTCAAGGAGGAAAAGGCCTTTTAAGAGGCAAACCCCTTTTAAGAGGGGTTTGGAAGTAATGGAGATGCAGCCCCCTAGTACATCCCCTCCAAAGGTTCCATCTTCACTCAGTGTTGTCATCCTCCTTCAACACATAACTCAGACCACAACACCCTACTTCTCATACTCCAGGTTCTGGCATAGCAGCACAATTCTATCAGACTCAAGACGGTCAGGCAACAACAACTGAATATTCTTTTCTCTGTGGAATAGAAAACCCAGAAACTTTCAAAGACCTTTCACCGGAAAACCCGTGTGAGGACTGGAATATGGAATACAGCAGTGTAAGGAGAAGGGGAAAAAGCAGGGAAAAATATATCAGTATGCTCTCTCAAAGGTCAATTTCTCCTGTAAAAACATCACTGCCAGTCCTAGCAATTTTCTAGGACCAAGGCACATAAATTTAGGGTGTTTGTTATTAAACAATAATGTCAAAACTTGATACCCCTCCTTTAAGTTTTATATGAATGCTCACCCGTATGCTGTTTTCAGAAGGGTACACAAGAAAACCCCAGGAGGAACTTAAAAGATCATGATAGGTTTTCAGGCCTCAGGTAATTGCAATCTAAGACTCCTTATCCCAAGGAGTAGATATTTGCCACTGTAGAAAGGCACTTAAAAGATCAGAACTAGACACAAAGGTTGATTTATGGGATACAGGATAGTTGTTCATTCTTGTTTTCATTATTCTAGGCTTTCTTTGTTACCTTGGGACTGCATTAAGACCTCATCCTAAAACTGCCTGCCTATTTCTCTTCTCTCCAGGGTAGAAATCTCTTTAGACTTAGTCTGAAGCTGGGATATAGAAGTCCATATCCCAAATGCACTGAATACCATCCATAGTATCTGAACGTCACCTACATTCTGGCTGAGTTAAATGAATACAAGAATGCACTGCACACCTGGGTTCAATACTTCTGACCTCTTTCTTCACAAGAGGCTGGGCTGAGCAAAAACCCTTAAAGACAGCTTAAACACTGCACATTGCATTGACAATTCCCTTCAGAAAAGAAACTGACTTTGTAAGCCCTAAGTTTTCAAAACTGTATTTAGTGTCCAGTAAACACAACCACCCTTCCATTTTCAAAATTACCTTGTCTATTTACTTCATTCTGAAGCAGCTCCTCCATTGCCTCTTCTTCAGCAATATCTAATGGAGTGTCTCCTTCACTATTTACAGCTCCTACGTGTGCTCCTTGACTAATTAAATACCTGCCAACAGACAAAGAAATAAAACCTGTAAATAACATAGCAAAGCTAATGTAAAAAAAACACTTAGTAGCCACTAGCATATCATATGCACATATATAATTAATAGAAAATTATATTAGGTATAAGTAAAAACCCTTATGACTGCCCGCAACCCCTGAATATCTGTACGTCTTTTCATGATAATAACCATTAATATAAATAGCCCTCCGGTCTTCAGTTTGTCTCCTGACATATTTAATACACACTTGGAAGAACTAAAGTAAGAAAATGGCTAGATTATGAACAAAAGTGAACACAAGGTAAAGAGGGGTGGAACTACCAATTCCCATGACCTCCTCTTATTTAGTCACTTATCCCAGAACTCACAAATTCAGTGGCACAAAGTTTCTATACTTTCTCAGAATGATGACTCCTGATCTCTTATGCAGCTTCATGAAGTTTAAAAAAGAGAACAATCTCTTCTCCTAAGTATATGTAAGGTCAGCTTTTTGTGGGGAAGAAGGCAGGGGGGAGAAAGGAAGCAGTACTTTACACATTCCAATCCCCCAATATGTTTTCTTACTTATTGTGCTGCAGTCTCAGGAGTCAACAATCCAAAATTCTGATTTTCCAGTGAAGTCAAATGGGTCAGTTCCAACAATAATTCATACAAGAATTATATTAATAAATTGTATTAAACCATAGGCCTATGAAGTTATTGAGAATGTACAGCTTAATAAACAATTAAAACATCAATATAGACCAGTCTTGCAACTTAATATTTCCAATTCCCTAACAAATTCAATACTTTAAGCCATGATAAGAGTCAACATAAGCAAAAAACTGCTAACATACCTCCTGCCTCGCAGAGCTGAATTTATATTTGCCATATATTCAAGGGGAAAAAAAAATCAGCAAACACTGAAGAATTACTCACCCATTTGCGGATGAAATGAAGAGTGCTTTTTTACCTTCACTATTACAGAATGCCAAATTACGCATGAGACAATCACAAAATTAATTCAACACTAATAAAAATGATTTAAAGTACTTAAATGATGCTTAACTTATCTCAATTAATTATGATCCTAGATCTGGAATCAGTTCTATTTTCCTTGTCTTTATTCAATAACCCAGAATCAAGTACTTTCATATATTTCTATTTTTTACTGTATGACTTTAAATAGTACATGGTATTAAACCTCTGTAATTACTTTAAGCAGAGGTAAGAACTAACAGATTACAAAATGAAAACTAATTCCCAGAAGTGTAACCATATCTCCTGGGATGTGTATCATCAGTTGCCACCAACAACTTTGATGTTGGCATATGGTGCTGGTTTTATACTGTTCCTCTTAAAAGAGTGCAGTGCTGTAACTCTTACTTCTCTCTAGTTATGAGATTTTACTTCTGCAGGAATGAAAAATTAATACAGTGTAACAACATTTCTCAACAATACCAGTTGTGTTGTTTTAAAAGCAAAACACCCCCCCCCCCAGTCACAGATCAGGTAATTGCTACGCAGGTGTCCGCTAAACAGGCAAAAACAGCAGTTAGGAAAATAACATTCTTACGAAGTCAAAACAAAGTCAATCACTGACAAAAGTATCTTTTTTAAAAAAAAATCCAAGTGAATATTCATGTTCTTTCAACGTGTATGTTCTAATATAGACAGGAAAAAAGTGATGTTTAAAAAAACTGATTTTTACCTGTTTCTACATAATACCTATAGCCAAAAACTACTTCTGTAAGGAAAATACGTATCTCATTGAAGCAGTTGTATTTGGTCAACTGAGTCAACAACTTATAGACAAGACGAAAGAATGTATAAGAAAATGTAGGGAATTAATAAAAAGTTGGCATAGCATTTCAGAGAGTAATTATTTCCATTCATGGACAACTTCAAGATCAATTGATCCTTTAAAGTAGACTCCAAAAACGAAGCTGCTTACAGAGCAACATCAGATCAGCAGAGCTAGGGAGATTAGTAGGGTTGGAGAAGTAGAGTTATCTTATTTTCCTCTTGCAGGCGCTTACAGGGCTTTGGTTTTCCTGGGTCAGCAAAAGAAGGATGAGCGAACATGCCTAGAGTCCACAGGATTTAAAGGGATGGAAGAAACAGAAGAAAGATGAAAGGCAGAACTCTACTCGCCAAACAAGTGAGAACTGTGCTTTACCAATGTTCCTGCAGCCATCCAATTAGGCCTCTCCTCTGCTATCCCTCTCAAAAAATTAATAGTGACCCCCTCAATTAAATTAAGTGAAAGAGCATTTCTCATGATAAACCAAATTATTCAAAATCCAACTATTTTAAAGACACCTTTTAAGCCTGGTAATGAAATCTACATTTATTCTCTTTCCGACACCACCCAGATTACCCCGTATGCATTTTTTATTTACAGTAGAACTAGTTTCAGCAAAGCAATGACAGGGTTCAGATAGTGCATGAAGTCAACCTGGTTCCTACAGAAAAGGAGCTTTTATTAGGAAACCTAGCACTACCAATGGAAAGGAGAGCAATCACTGTAGATGTGAAGATGACCTAGTTCTGTATCACATACAGAAAGGAAACTAACTTGGTAAATATGACCAAGTGAATGATGCCCCGAGTTTGTAAAGCATAACTGAGAAGAAGCTAGTACCAGAATAATCCTAAAAATCAGAAGATTTTGGGGTTTATGTAAATAATTAATTTTTTTTAATGAACTGTATTTCAATCTAAATGTTAATTAAAACTTACAGTGTAACTTAGGGGGATATTTGACAGGTCAGTTATTCTGGTACCACACACCAAAATCTTCAAACACAAGAGGGTATTATTGTGTGTAGGTATGTACGCATATTTTACAAGTATTCCATGTTTTGGGAAAACAACCCAACCAACCTACAGAAACAACTGCTTGTATTTTACCTTGTTTAAGTAGGTGTTACCTTCATCTTGAAATTTCACCTTTCTAAAGTATGTAAAAACAATATAACCTCATTTCCTCAGCTGATACTTAATTGATACAGCTATGATACATGTATGCAATGAAAAGGAAATTGAAGCTGTGTAACAGAAAGTCAAGAACCATGTCTTTTGATACCACACCTAGAAAAAGGTCCTTTTTGCAAATGTGGATGCAGTGAAAAAGTAAAAACAAGTAAGATTTCCACCATCACCTACTAATCCTTCTGGTATAGCACTTAAATTTGTATCTTCTGAAATTCACTTGTTGAAAAATGGTCATGTTCAATAGACAGCTACACAAGAATAACTCAAATAATCCAGTGACAATCTGTATAATACACTGGTAGGTGCTCATTCTAAATCTAAACAGATGACAAGGAAACAGTAACTTGATTCATGTCATGGTTTTTTTTTGGAGCTAAAGCTTTCAAGTGTTAACATGGAAGCTAAAGATACCACTTTTAGATGCTCTTGTGGTTAAAGTATAAAGAACTGCAAGTACCCCAGGAATACTAGGAAAGACAAAAGCAGGAAAAGAAAATAAAATCATTCCTGATACCTATGCCCTGATATTTCCATGGCAAGCACTATGCAGTCTCGGTAAGACTGGAAGAACAAGTTTGCTTTGTAATACCATTTTTATAAAGGCAAAAATATTTCTAGTTGAAGATTTTGTCTTAGGAATCACTGTTGCATATTCCTCAATAGCTACTGAGGACTGAAACTAACAACCTGGGGAAAATATGAAACATTTATTTTCTAGAATTACTGTGAAACACAGATTGTGTCTCATTATTTTATGAAAAATACATTGCAATACCATTCATAGAGAGTTGGATCTCAGTATATCTGAGACAATAAATAACAACCCTCTGAGAAGTACTGTAAAAAAGTCAAATAGTCTACACCAAAACCAACCTCAGGAACCAGAAGTTAAAAATTTTAACTAGCAACATGGCCTACATTCTGAGTTTAAAATAAACCCAAGCCTACAAAAAGCCTTTACAACTGATTTTTGTGTGTATGTCTACTAAGAAAATGCATATATAGACACAAAGTAAACAGAGAGGAAAACACTTCTCTCTGAAAACACTTTATATATGAAGTTGAGTCTTATCTGTGAATTTAGAAGAATCTGGAAGATGCTCAAACTTGGATTTACTAAAAAATTGTCAGTTGCAGACAAGATACATTGCAGATAACATTTTCATATTATTTATCACCACACCAGGAAGAGGGACATACGTTTATAGTCGAACCTTGGCCCAGTTCACAACATCTGGAAACAAGTTTGCAAAGTCGTTAGGGATATAATTAACTCTAAGTACTCGCTGATCCTGAAGGTCACCAGAAGGGTGGTAAGCCCAGGGAAGGGAGAGAAGTGTCCGCTGAATTGATTCAGTTCATTACAAACTGCCTACTGCTCTCACTGGAGACTCACTAGGGCAAACAAGTGGCCCCTTCAGACTGGTCAGAAGACTGGACAGCAGTCCATGACTCCTAAAATCTGATGAGAGGGACCCTCCTAAAAAATATTGCATATAAATTTGAAATAAGCCTGTTCAATGTGGCTTTCCTGGTAAACGTGGCCTAATTGCAAGTGGGGGCACCAACTATGAGCACAACTGATCTGCCAAGAACTTCTAACTAATTAGGCATTTCAGCTAAACCCAGCTGGTTTTCAAAAAATCCATAGATGGTGGAGTTCAAATTAATTCCAAGAGTCTCTTTACTGAATGATAATAGGTAGCCAGAGACAGAAAGTGTCATTATGTTCATGCAGCTGTGTAAGCCCTCATTCGAAGAAACAATGAAAAAAATTCACTGCACAGTCCACAGGATGTAAAAACAAATTAAAAACATCTTTGGAATATGAATTTAAATTGCCTTATTTTAAAATGCCTTTCAGAATTGTTTCACTGTTTATTTCTTTAAATATAAAGTATCAATAGACTTTTAAAAGTATACCTCTGTAAATCACTCAAATAACTTATAAAAATAGATCTATAATACATCTGGCCAAACAATTAAACTTCAGGAAATATTTCTCAAATAAAAATTATAAAATTTTAATACTGCTATTTCCAAT
>NW_020955670.1:224306-226911 GCF_003031625.1 Empidonax traillii | reverse complement strand
ATTGTTTCACTGTTTATTTCTTTAAATATAAAGTATCAATAGACTTTTAAAAGTATACCTCTGTAAATCACTCAAATAACTTATAAAAATAGATCTATAATACATCTGGCCAAACAATTAAACTTCAGGAAATATTTCTCAAATAAAAATTATAAAATTTTAATACTGCTATTTCCAATTTTTTTTTTTAAGTCAAAGATACACTAAAACTGTAAAACCTGACCCTTTTCAGACCTCCTATTGGTTTAAGTGTCTGTAAATGTTTCTTTAAATATTTTCTAACCATAGAAGAGTTTCACTTTCAATCTGAACTCTTAACAATGTTGTTATGAAGTCAGACAGAAGCAGAAATGCTATTTCAAGCTTATGCTACTTTGTCCTTCTCAAATGTGGTTTTGTTTTGGGTCTTGGTTTGTTGGTTTGGGGGTTTTTGTTTTTTAACCTGCAGCAAAAATAACACTTAAAGGCCAGGCAAGCAAAGGTATACCTACCTTCATATACAACATATTGAGAGAGAATTATCGTTTCTATGTGATTTTTACATTAATAAGATGTACTTCTCAAAATAAGATATTGAAGAAAGGCCTAATATTTTTATTTTTCTTGGATGTCTTGAATAACACAAACCTGAAGTAAATCCAGTAGCATTAGAATAACATTATGCTAAATTCTGCTGTGGTACACAGTACACATATGCCCTGCACAAGCGAGCAAGTCGCAAGGAAAATGTTTAGTTGGTTGAATAGAAATGAACAGTCAGTGTTCAGCCACCCCTCAAACACCCCCTCATTCACCCTCACACCATTACAAACGCTTTAAAACACATAATTCAAAGCCCATATAAACATAATGATAAAACACTACAGCTTCACTGTTTTGGCCATGTATGTTGCAACCCCTATAAGCATTTGGTGGGGAGTGTTAAAATGTGTGCCATGGGGGGCAGGCAAGTGGCAGGTCTCGCAAGGCGTGGAGGAGTCCTGCTTGCCTGGGCAAGGGCACCTCAACCAGCACCCTCGCTCTGCACAACGAGGCATCTCCTCACTCCCTTTAGAGAAAACTCACAGATCATTTCCCTCAACCACCTTTCTCCACAGCTGAAATATTCCTGCCGTTGTCTTTGCTCCTGAATTTATGATTTACAGAAGGAAATGAAGGTTCCACATTCAGTAGCAGAACCAAAACTGCAGAAATTCAGTTGGGTCAAGAATCCTTTCTCCTGCATGATTTTGTGACCAAATTAGAACAAATTAAATGACGTGAAAACCAATTAAGTCAAACTCATAGGGGTGCCTTATTTAGGCACTCTGCAAAATGCCATCCCACGCCGTCAGTTGCTGCTGTGCCTCAACCTTCTTCCTCTGAACATTTACAACTGAATAAAGACTGACATAGGAAGACGGGCTTCTGTGATGGCATTTAAATCAAAATCAAATCATGACAAAACTCAGTCTCTTTTAAGGTTATGTTGCTTCGCAAACTCCAGACGACTTTCACTCATATCTTTCTCTCTTGAAAAAAGAAATGCTGCAGCACTTTCTAAATAGAAATGCTCCCACAATGAGCAATATGAATCCAGCAGCTATGCAAAACACCAAGTTAAATAAGACTAATTAGGGTTATTTGGCATAACAAGACAATTATTTATCCTGAAATACAGGACAGCTGATACCAGCAAGAGACCTGAGGTAAATTTATGATTTCCTCTTGAAGAACATCAAATCTGACAATTTCAGATAGCCAGAGACGTTTTAAAAAAAGAGTAACAAAGAATATTTGAGAAAAAAATGTCCAAATGATTTTAAGCAAATGTGAAGGGACATTTATTTTCATTTTTCACCAGTTTCAAAATTTTCAATTTTATCCAGATTTCAGCATATGCCTTTTTTCTAAGTAATTAACCAGGTTGGAAAGACTTTTTTTACATCCTTCAAGACACAGTATCTTTTCCAGATAGCATCAAGTCCAGCTTCTGATCTTCCCTTGTGCAGCTGTTATGAAAAGCATCTTGGACAGACACATATCTTCAAAACTGTCAGCTACTCCCAAAGCTATCAGAGTAGTAAAAACCAAAAAAGTATCTTCCTATGTAAACAGCACTATCAATTCTAAATACTGTACCTGTATGAAAAATATATTTATGATTATGAAGCCAACATTTCATAATACACCAACATATCACTGAGGCCTGCACACAGGAGGTTGTACCTCGCCTCCACATCAACTTCTGTACCCACGGAAGCACAGTAACTAACATGAGATCTGTCTTCCTTCTTGGTATGCGGAAGCATAAAAGAAACAGTGTAGATAACAATATCTGGCTAGTCTTAGTTCTCTTGTGTTCCAAGAAACCTCTGAAAAAAGCCAGTAATAAGCTTTAGAAATATTTGTATGTAGGTGGCCAACTAAACACTAATGGTGTAAAAAAGGAACAGGAAAAATTCCTGCTTGCAGCATCTGAAAAGCAACTAAGCCTTCATATTTTGCCATATCCATACAGAGGAAAGACATATGAGAGGTGGTAGAGCAACGTGTAGGTGGAAATAAACAGTGAGTGAGGAAAGGAAAAGTAGAAAACATGAGCAAAGCCATATACGGAAACATA
>NW_020955670.1:221658-224285 GCF_003031625.1 Empidonax traillii | reverse complement strand
ATTGTTTCACTGTTTATTTCTTTAAATATAAAGTATCAATAGACTTTTAAAAGTATACCTCTGTAAATCACTCAAATAACTTATAAAAATAGATCTATAATACATCTGGCCAAACAATTAAACTTCAGGAAATATTTCTCAAATAAAAATTATAAAATTTTAATACTGCTATTTCCAATTTTTTTTTTTTTAAGTCAAAGATACACTAAAACTGTAAAACCTGACCCTTTTCAGACCTATTGGTTTAAGTGTCTGTAAATGTTTCTTTAAATATTTTCTAACCATAGAAGAGTTTCACTTTCAATCTGAACTCTTAACAATGTTGTTATGAAGTCAGACAGAAGCAGAAATGCTATTTCGAGCTTATGCTACTTTGTCCTTCTCAAATGTGGTTTTGTTTTGGGTCTTGGTTTGTTGGTTTGGGGGTTTTTGTTTTTTAACCTGCAGCAAAAATAACACTTAAAGGCCAGGCAAGCAAAGGTATACCTACCTTCATATACAACATTGAGAGAGAATTATCGTTTCTATGTGATTTTTACATTAATAAGATGTACTTCTCAAAATAAGATATTGAAGAAAGACCTAATATTTTTATTTTTCTTGGATGTCTTGAATAACACAAACCTGAAGTAAATCCAGTAGCATTAGAATAACATTATGCTAAATTCTGCTGTGGTACACAGTACACATATGCCCTGCACAAGCGAGCAAGTCGCAAGGAAAATGTTTAGTTGGTTGAATAGAAACGAACAGTCAGTGTTCAGCCACCCCTCAAACACCCCCTCATTCACCCTCACACCATTACAAACGCTTTAAAACACATAATTCAAAGCCCATATAAACATAATGATAAAACACTACAGCTTCACTGTTTTGGCCATGTATGTTGCAACCCCTATAAGCATTTGGTGGAGAGTGTTAAAACGTGTGCCATGGGGGGCAGGCAAGTGGCAGGTCTCGCAAGGCGTGGAGGAGTCCTGCTTGCCTGGGCAAGGGCACCTCAACCAGCACCCTCGCTCTGCACAACGAGGCATCTCCTCACTCCCTTTAGAGAAAACTCACAGATCATTTCCCTCAACCACCTTTCTCCACAGCTGAAATATTCCTGCCGTTGTCTTTGCTCCTGAATTTATGATTTACAGAAGGAAATGAAGGTTCCACATTCAGTAGCAGAACCAAAACTGCAGAAATTCAGTTGGGTCAAGAATCCTTTCTCCTGCATGATTTTGTGACCAAATTAGAACAAATTAAATGACGTGAAAACCAATTAAGTCAAACTCATAGGGGTGCCTTATTTAGGCACTCTGCAAAATGCCATCCCATGCCGTCAGTTGCTGCTGTGCCTCAACCTTCTTCCTCTGAACATTTACAACTGAATAAAGACTGACATAGGAAGACGGGCTTCTGTGATGGCATTTAAATCAAAATCAAATCATGACAAAACTCAGTCTCTTTTAAGGTTATGTTGCTTCGCAAACTCCAGACGACTTTCACTCATATCTTTCTCTCTTGAAAAAAAAAATGCTGCAGCACTTTCTAAATAGAAATGCTCCCACAATGAGCAATATGAATCCAGCAGCTATGCAAAACACCAAGTTAAATAAGACTAATTAGGGTTATTTGGCATAACAAGACAATTATTTATCCTGAAATACAGGACAGCTGATACCAGCAAGAGACCTGAGGTAAATTTATGATTTCCTCTTGAAGAACATCAAATCTGACAATTTCAGATAGCCAGAGACGTTTAAAAAAAGAGTAACAAAGAATATTTGAGAAAAAAATGTCCAAATGATTTTAAGCAAATGTGAAGGGACATTTATTTTCATTTTTCACCAGTTTCAAAATTTTCAATTTTATCCAGATTTCAGCATATGCCTTTTTTCTAAGTAATTAACCAGGTTGGAAAGACTTTTTTTACATCTTTCAAGACACAGTATCTTTTCCAGATAGCATCAAGTCCAGCTTCTGATCTTCCCTTGTGCAGCTGTTATGAAAAGCATCTTGGACAGACACATATCTTCAAAACTGTCAGCTACTCCCAAAGCTATCAGAGTAGTAAAAACCAAAAAAGTATCTTCCTATGTAAACAGCACTATCAATTCTAAATACTGTACCTGCATGAAAAATATATTTATGATTATGAAGCCAACATTTCATAACACACCAACATATCACTGAGGCCTGCACACAGGAGGTTGTACCTAGCCTCCACATCAACTTCTGTACCCACGGAAGCACAGTAACTAACATGAGATCTGTCTTCCTTCTTGGTATGCGGAAGCATAAAAGAAACAGTGTAGATAACAATATCTGGCTAGTCTTAGTCCTCTTGTGTTCCAAGAAACCTCTGAAAAAAGCCAGTAATAAGCTTTAGAAATATTTGTATGTAGGTGGCCAACTAAACACTAATGGTGTAAAAAAGGAACAGGAAAAATTCCTGCTTGCAGCATCTGAAAAGCAACTAAGCCTTCATATTTTGCCATATCCATACAGAGGAAAGACATATGAGAGGTGGTAGAGCAACGTGTAGGTGGAAATAAACAGTGAGTGAGGAAAGGAAAAGTAGAAAACATGCGCAAAGCCATATACGGAAACATACAGTATAAACCTGTGTACAAAAAAAA